>NW_025056275.1:0-7614 GCF_019279795.1 Protopterus annectens | reverse complement strand
CAGTCTTCAGCATATTAACGTGAAATGGGGATGCCCAGACACACAGATCTTTTTGAGCACTCCCCTCACAGCTACCAACTAAAAGATTCTGCACAAGAGTTTATCCTTGAACAAGCATGGAAAGTGGATGCCTATCTTTCAACCCTGGAAAAACCTATCAGTATATGCATTTCCCCCTCTGCCACTCCTCCCCAAGGTACTCCTAAAGGTCAGACAGGAGAAGCCAAAGATGATTCTGATTACTTACAGACTGGCCCTACCAGTACTGGTATCAATACTAAGGAGCTTGTCTCCAATGCCCAGCTGGACCTTACCTCCAAATACCTCATCTCACTGTCCCAGCAAAACGAGTAAAGATCCTGCACAGCTAACTTTCAGAACTTTAAAACCTGACAGCATGGCGAATAATGTTCAGTCATGCAAAACCCACACCTCTCGAAGTAAAAGCTGTGATGGATGTCATTTTGGAAGCCAGAAAGGCCTAGCACTAGAAAATCTTATGCTGGAAAATGGAAAGAGATTACATTGTGCTTGGACCCAGGCACAAAAAGACACTGAAATACAGCTGTGCCAAATATTCCTCTAGATTTTGCAATACTTAACTTTGAGAATGCTGGACTAAGGCCTGTCTTTTTCATCTATTAAAATTCATGCCTCTGCCATTTCGGACTCATTACAATGTAGAGCCACCAATCTTTTCTCATCCCCTTATTAAAAGCAGTACCTCAGAGGAGCCAGCAATTTAAGACCTCCAAAGGGAGATCCTGCCAATGCCAAAGCCATGGGACTTCAACTATGTCTTGGGAAAAACTCACCCTGCCTCCTTTGCAGAGCCAGCTGCTGCTACTGCTGATATAAAGTTTTATCTTGGAAAACAGTTCTGCTTCCCTAGCAATAACTTCTGCAAAGAGCGAGTTTCAGAGCTACATGCACTCATTAGCTGTGGAACATTTTTATCATTTTATCAGACAGGGTCTCTCTGAGGACAAACCCAACATTTGTATGCCTAAGTTGGTGAGAATCCGATGTGGCTCTCAACCAAACTATTCACCTGCCAACCTTTTAGCCAAATCCACAGAACAAGAGAGGAGAGAATTCTTGCACATTCTTTGGAAGTTACACAGACAGCTTAGATTCTACTTGGACAGAACCAAAGTTTTCAGAAAGACAAGAGCAATTACTAGTGACATATGTAACGGATCACAAGGAAAGGCTATCTCAAAAGCAAACTATTTCAAAGTGGGTGAGAGCCACTTTCATTCGTTTCTGCTATGTACACCATGGCAAGCCAGTACCCTAAGGGCATTAGGCCACACTCAACCAGAGCTGCAGCCACTTCAGCAGCCTTTCTCAGGGAGTACCACCACCAAGGACATTTTTAGAGCTGCTACTTGGAGTTCAGTGCACACAACTACAAAAGCACTGTCATCTGCCATTTCTACTCTAAAAGCCATGGCAGGCTTTGCCACTGCATTTCTGCAGGGCCTCATAGCTGCTCTAATGTTGTTTAGCTCGGCCTCCCAGCCTTAGCTTTGGGACTCTACCCAACTACAAATGTAATGACTGCAACAGTGAAAACCCACGAAAGAACATGAGGTACAGTTGTGTGCACTTACCATAAATGTAGATGTTAGAGTGTATTCACTGTTGCAATCAAATTACCCGCCCACTATTCCCCTCCTCTTCTTCTGATGGAGGCAGTATCTTTCGGCTTCTCCTGATTTATACAAACCTGTGGTGAATTGTATTTGCTTGTAGATGAAAAGCGACCCAAAGCGAAACAATAATGCTTGTAGATGAAGGTAGAATTGCCATATTGGTGCATGTAACAATTATACATGCATAGAATTACCAGCAACCCTTTTGGGGGCACCTGACATCTGGGTCAAGAAAAACTAAAGAAAATGGCGTTGGCTGCTTTTTTTATACCCCTGACGCAGGACCGAAGACTTTGGAATTCAGGCCGGCTGAGGGCAACCTGCCAGTGAATACACTCTAACATCTACATTTATGGTAAGTGTACTTTAACTGTACTGTAGCGGCAATCTTGGGGAGTTGAATTGTGTTAATGCGAGTATGTATATATATATATATATATATATATATATATATATATATAGTTCTATCTATGGGGCTTGCCCCTTTTTAAAAGAAGTTTTAAGGAGAAGAGCAATTTTGCAGTTTTCAAGATTTGCTTTTCTCGTGTTTTTGGTCTCTCTCTATCTCATTTTTTTTTTTTCATCTAGTCAGCACTCAGCTTTTTGGGTGCCGAAATTTCAATCAAGAGCCCTATGTTTGTTGTGCAATATGAGCAGGGAATAACCAGATAATACCCATTATGCCCAAGAGGCCATGAGGGCTTCATAGTGGATGATTGCTTTGTATCACTTTCTGAAAATAACACATATTCCAGGGAAGACCAGCTGCCGTTCAGAGAGACTCAGCAGAACTACTTTGATGCGTCACAAGTAGTCTCTCAGTCAACTAGTAGCTTGTCAGATTTTTGACTGCTTGGACCAGAAATGTTGCAGTGTCTTTGCATCCCTGCTAACACCAAGTGTAATGGCTATTTCTCCATTGATCCTCCCTAGAGAGTCAGTTAGCAAGAGGCACTCTAGTTTGATAGAGGCCCACCTTTTGTTTTCCAGTCTTAGCACTGATGCCCATATTCTTGCAGAAAGCAGCAGCAAGCAAAGCCACAGTGATCCTCGTGGCTTTAAGAGATGTTTCAGTATTTCTGCCACTACATAAATATCTTCCCATCTGGATTTTGTTTATGCTGAGTAATTTGTTAATATATGCAAAACCTGGTTTATACCCAGATGACATCATTCTGGTAATGTGCGCATAGTGACAGCATATGCAGTTGAGAAAACAAAACATCAAATAACCCAGTGCAGACATTATTTTATAACTTCATCACCTACAGTACATCTGCTAGTAAAATATAAGGATAAAGTAGAGTAGAGTATGTGGAAAGACGTTGCATGTTGTTTCAAGTGTATAGAATCAGTATGTCATTACCATTCAGAGGTTATTCCCAATATAAAGGAGCCAAAGAGCCTCCCTTCTGCATTCTTTGTTAATGTAGATTAAGTGCTAGTAGCACAATGTAATTAGGTTGATTGTGCTTCCTTGCACTGATCTCACAAAAATAACTACAAATTATTATTTTAATAAAAGTAAAAGGCCTTAAAAACACCTTAAATTACAGAAAAATGAAGTATAGAAAAGGTTCACAGGTTCATAGGTTCATACAAGGCTATCTGCCCTAGGGCATTTATAAAACCCTAAAACCAGAGTGTGTTTAGCTTTAAGCCACCCATTTTAAAATTAATTTTTGCTATGCCCTTTTTTGAGGTTAGTATACTGTGCCTCTGTCTAACAGTGACACAGAAGTGATACCGGGGTAAACCTCAGATCTCCCATCCACTCATCAAGATTCCTCTTGAAGAGTCGATGATGAGGACTCATACCTCAACCTGGACTGGGATTTTATTCCAGAGTGAAAAGGAGTGCCCTCTGGAGTTATGAATCCTGTCCCTCAACATGTCCCTATTTATTTCAGTTACTGAAGTTCCAAGTCTCTCGGGCGTAGCGTGGCTCGATGGGATTTGGATTTTCTGAGGTGCAGCATGTCCATTAATTCCGGGTTGGACGGCGGCTTTTATAGATCAGGCACATATACCGCCTCTGAGGAAGGCGATATGCCGCACTGAAATAAGGAAGCTGGAGTTTCTTTTAACCGGGACAGCATATGGCATCTGTTTGAGCCTTTGATCCTCTTGGTGAAGGTACTTTTTGGGGTCTTTCTCCAGTTGCTGCAGGTGTCTGGTGAGGTACACATCCCAAAGGGGCATTGTACTCAATTATGGGCCTGATGAAGGATGAGTTAAAGAGGCACGATGACCTCTCCCTGATCTAGATGTGAATCGCCTTCATGATTAGGTGGAACTACTGTATGGAAATGTTTTTCTAACCACTTTGGCCACATGGTTTGTCAAATGAGAGATTTCACCCATCAACTTGGGTCCCCAGGTCCCTAATTACTTCTTCTGTACTTAATGTGGTAATTTGTGGGCACTTAGTTTTTGCCAAAGGGATGACTATACACTTTTTGGCGTTTAGCTTGAAGGCCATGGCTCTGGCACCAGTTGTCTGCTGTTTCTATGGAGGCCCTTTTGGAGGATGCTTGTGTCGGCTGGAGAGTGCGAATTATGGCACCCAGTTTGCAGTCATCTGCGAACAGTCAGCCACAGTCCCTTCTGTGTTAGCCTGTACCTCCGAGAAATATATACCGGTAGAGAGAGGTACCAGGACTGAGCCTTGTGGAGGGCCGCCACTTGTAACTGGTTTGGAGTCTGACATGGCTCCAGCAATTCTAACCATGTGAAGTTCTGTCCTTGAGCCAGTTTGCACAGCATCCTAGTGACATAGGGGTTTTATATTTAAGCTGGTGAGCTTATCTAATAATGCCTGAGTGGGGTATTGTGTCGAAAGCTATTGCGAGAGAGTCCAGGTAGGCTGTGTGGACCACCTTCCCTCGTCAATGGCCTTGGCTGTTTCAAAGGAAATCGACCAGGTTTAAGAGGCAGGATCTGCCCTTAGCCAAAGCCAAAGCTGGGTAGGATCCAGTGTCTGTAGGTCCCCAACTTATCTTTATTTATGAGGGTCCATGATGATCCTTTCCATAGCTTTGCAGACCAAAGCTAGTCAGGCTTATGGGAGGCTGATAGTTTCCAGGATCCGTTGAGAGCACCGCAACCTTGCATGAAGAGGACCACTGTTGTCACGCATACTCTTAGGGTACATATCCTGTAGTAAAGGCTGAAGATTGAACAGTAGTTTTATGTTTGGGTTTTAGCTCTTCTTGGAGTTCATAGCAGGGCGCAGCCAGGGACACCGTTTAGTCCCATTGATGCTTTGTTTTTGCTTTGGAGGCGGCTCTTACCTGAGCATCTGAGATGTCAGGGGCAGCACTTTCTGCTGGGATAGATATTTGCCCTTTTGGTGGGGGAGTTTGCGCCTGAACCTGTCAGCTAGGATGATGGCTTAATGTCTGTGGAGTTCAATGTATTTTTTTGTCATTTTGGACTAATTCTATGCAAATCCTGGGAATTCCCACCCAGGTTCCTAACATAACTAAAGAAAGCCTTGTGATTATCCTTAGTGTCACCAATGCAATTTTTCTCCTGAAGCTGGCCTTAGACAATTTTATAGCGAGTGCCGTAGTTTTTGCCTGTATACTGATCAGGAGATGCCTTCCCTTTTTGGGATTTTTGCTCTATCATGTAGTAGCTTCCCTCCTGCTATTAATATAGATTTGTTTTATGGCTGGGGTCCACCAGACAGGGCGTCTCCATTGGAGGATTGGGTCTCGGTTTTATTTGGGATTGCATGATCCGCTACATTCCTGAAGAGTGTTCATAGAATCGTTTATAAAGGATTCTGCGGTCTGGAGCGTATTTTCCGCAGGCTCGGGGGCTTTGGAAGGATTCTACCTCAGATGTTCTTCGTTCCCCATTGCGCGCAGTCCCTTACTGTGGGTATAGTCGCATCGAGTCGGCCAGAATACCAGAGTATAAGGGCTGGCGGCCCGGTCGAAGCGCGATTAGACTGACGTCAATGCGATCCAAAAATTACTAATCACGCATGAGCCGGCGTCATATCCTCAATCTTTGCCGGCGTGAAAGTCCGATGCAGAAAGCAGTTTTGCGAGTGCAGGTTGGCGTTCTGAAATCTTTCCGAAACCCGGAGTTTCAGGAACCCGGAAACAGAGTTGGCTAAGTACCCGTTAAGAACATTTGAGTTTTCTTGCCTCAGTATTTTACGGATGTCAGAAAAAGAGTGAATAACTGTATTTCTTGTGGGAAACAAGATACCTCGCATAGGGATTACCATACGCCTTGTTATTATACCTTGTTTAGGGCCTGGAAGCACTGACGTTGTTGGTTGCCGGCTCTTGTGCTAGAGTTTAACAAAGCGCCTTGCTATTATTAAAGAAGGAGGATTAGAACTGTGCCAGGTTAGTGTTTGAGGAAGCGTTGCAATTGCATAAAATGCCCGTAAAACCGGATGCTCCGGCGTAACCATCAAGAAGCCGCCAGGACAAAACAGCGGAAGGCCTAGGGTTGATGAACCGGCAGTCCGGACGATCCCGGTTCTTTAGGAAGAACTCCAGTGGAGCCCAGAGGTTTTGCCAGGAGGTTTCCATGGAGTCCCAGGCAGAATCTTTACTGTTACAGGATGTGCCTTCTCAGGATTACTTAGGCCAGGCTGAGGGGCTTCTCAGGTGACTGACTTCTTCCCCTCTCTTCCCAAAGGTAGTTAGAGCCTCTCCTTCTGTTGCCAAAACTAGCTTTGAGAGGTAGGCCTAGTTTAGCTTCAGTGGGAGCTTCTCCACCGCATTTCGGGGTTCTGTACCTAGAAACATATGCTTAAAATGGCAGAAGGAATTTGAATTACTATGATTAGAGGTTCTATGCCCCCCCGCCTGATAAGAGGCCTGGTGGAACCAAGAGGTTTTGATTGTTTTGAACAGTGTTCCAGAGCTTCCAGGATGCTATAGCGGAAGACTTGCAGGAATCTACTTATTCTGAATTCTGATGTGGATGATTCCACTCCTACAGCTACTCCTCCTGAGGATTTCTCATTTTCAGAGACTCTGCATTCCATGAGGGAGCACTTTAAATGGGAAGGCCAGGATTACTCTGATTCCAGGAAAAGGCTTAGGGAATTCTTGTTTTTACCCCAGCATAGGCCCTTAGCTATTCCTCCTGTGTTGAATGTGGTGGAAGATGTTTTTGCAGAGGCTTCCCTGAACCCTGACTCTTTGCCTCCTGCTCCTGTTAAGCCTGATAGGTATTATAGGGTGCCCGAAGCTCATAAGTATTTGTTTAAAGGGACAATCCCAGCGTTTAAAATTCGGGTCCGCACTAAAGCTGACCAATGCCACGCCCACTTTTCACGTCACTCGCTTTCCTCACCCACAGTGTCATTTTTCTTTTCAACATCCTGTATAGTTTCATTCCCAATCCTGTATTTTCTCCCAGTCTCAACTACAGCTTGGTTTTATGGTCCTGTCTCAGACTGTTTAATTTTTTGTCTCATATTTTCAGCCTGTTTTTCGGATTAGTGTTAAACTAATGCAAAACCTGCTATTCTATCAACTTTCTAAGTTTGCAAGATCAGTATTTAAAAATGTCATGATTTTTACTCTAAAATGTTGAGAGGTACGGCAGGTTCCTTTACTGCTTTGCAAGCAGTCACTACGATGATAATGTAGTTTTAGTGCGATCGTTCATTGCGGTTAATTTCTACAGTAGCCACAATGAACGATCGTTGTAAAAAAACAGTTACTGTCCAGAGCAGTTGTTCCCTGCTCTATTGTAGGTATTTTTTTATTTCTTGCTTTGAGTTTGCACAGGTAGTCTTGTGTTGGGTATAAGTTGCAAACATAGTTGTAAAGTTATTTATCGGAATTATGTCTAGTAACATGCAGCCATTAGTAGATGACCTTGCAGTTCTGTTATATGAAGTGCAAGCTGTGAAATTTGGTAGCTACCTGCTCAAAGTGGGATTACCTCCTGTTTATTTTTATCTCGAGTCATTATT
>NW_025056274.1:0-7196 GCF_019279795.1 Protopterus annectens | reverse complement strand
CTTGTTTTTGGTTTTTGTTTTCCCGGGGGAAAAAAAGAATGCCCCAAAAATTTTTTCTCCATGTTGTCCTCATTTGCTGAGAATATGGGAAGAATTGACAATTGGATTCATTCTTTACAATGCCGCTTAAGGAAATTTCTGTATCTGCTTTCCACTATTCTATGTGTTGTGCTATGTATTTATGTTATATGGTGCAGATTTAAATAAGATAGACCAAAGTTATTCTTATTTATAGTGGCTGAGAATGTAGATGTTATGTGATCTCTGCACTTCATTTCTGTACTGTTGATAGACCGGGCACGATCCTGGCTCCGACTTCGGCTATAACTATGCTAAACAAGCCTCTTAAGCTGAGCTATTCTCTATCCAGGATGCACCACCACCCACTTTGAATCTGCGTTTGCACGCTTACAAGCTAGGACGTGGTCTCGAACAGCTGAGCTAAGTGCTATTTTCTGAAAGTTTTCTGTTGTCAAAATTCGCCCAATCTTTACTTGGCTATTTTAACTGCTATAGGTTATTATTATAGTGTGTTTTTGAATATTTTTTAGTAGTAATTTTGTGTGATTGAACAGGAAATGTTTCCGTTTAAGTTGAGGGCCTTCCCCTATTTCTTCATTGAATCTTCTTGTAGGAAGGTCAGAAATTACCTGTTTGGAGTTAGAGGTTCTTGGCCTCTCTTCTTTAGTGTATTGTATTTGTGTTGTACTTTTTGAGCTTTCGACTCTAGTTTAAAGAAAAAAAAAAAAAAAAAAAATTTTTGTTATTGTTTAAATCTTTACTAAAGTGACATACTTTGTGTTTTCCTCTGATATACTGAGTAATCTACAGGCATTATGTCCTAAGAACATAGACCTCAAGTTCAAAATTTTGCGAGATGCAATTATAAAATGTCCATCACGATGATGCACTCCTCGTGCGTATACTGTTTAGCGTAAACACCTACAGGAGTCTTGCAGCGTGTCACGCACCTCTAGGGTCCTCAAGAGAATAAATTAATCTTAAGGGCTATAAAGCCCTCATACGAGGAGGCCTTATCTTCCTCTTCTCTCCAGCTAAGAAAAGCATCGGCTCCGACCAACCCGTCGGAACCGACCACTAAAAATCTGAGCGGAAACTGCTCCATCGCTCCACACACGGACTTGGGCCGAGGCGAATGGTCTGCCTCGTGCCTCAATCTAAACTCCTCTGGTTTCGGGCGATGGCTGGGGCTTGAGCGGTCACCTTCATCGCTCCACTGATTTTTGGAACCGATGAGGGGTTTACTGACTCAGACTCTTCCCACTTGAGCGAGGCCCTCCTCGGCACCGAGGAAGTGTTACAGAATCTCCCTGGCTTCCCGTGCTGGTAGAGTCTATTTGGAGCGGTCCCCTAGTCCTTGGGAGCCGATGGAGGCGGTTCGGGCCGGTCGGTCTCCTCCCGATCTTCGAGATGTCAGTTCGGACGCCGACGGTGCTCCCAGACGCAGTCCTGTATTCCAAAGTGGTTTTCGGCTCCAGCAGAAATTGACTTCAGGGCCGATGGCCCTAACGGATTCTGGTTCCTCCTCCAGCCTGCGTTGGAGCAGGTGCTGGTGGAGCCGATGGGTTTTGGTCGGCTCAGGCCCTTACTCAACCCGGCTCTCGAGTCGGAGTTGATGCGGACCTCCTCGGTCGGCCCGGGAGGGCGCCTCCAGGGACCCGATGTTTTCGGTTCGAGCCTTCCTCGATGCGTTGGCTGTAGTGTGCCCTACTTTGTGCAGGGGTTTGCAGATCCGGCCTTCAGGGCCGCCGAGATGCTGGGCAAATCTTCTTTGACTGCCTCCACGGTCTCACTGGCACCTTCCCTACACCCAGGGCTGGGTCTTTGGTAGTCCCCCTGTCGCTAGACCCAGCTGAGCCCAGGGGCTGAGGTCACCCCAGTGGGGTTTCCCACCCCTCCTGGAGTCCCTCTGAAGCTTCTTCGGAGGAACCCCAAGGAAAAAGGCTGTGCAGAGGAAGCACGTCAAACTCCCCGATGAGTCTCTCACGTCGGACACCGATCTTGATGATGCGGAGGGTCCCCTAAAATCATCCTCAGATGATGTCTCCTTTGCAGACATCTTGGAAATCCTCAAACAGCAGGCATTTTGGCATTCCAAACCCCTTCCACTGGTAGTCGGTGTTCTCAAAGACGCCGGGGCTCCAGCCCTCCGCCTCCTGGGTGTCTCCCGCACTTCGGCGAGCTCCTAGATTTGATCTGTCGAGGCGTGGGAACATCCAGACTCTGTGGAGACAGTGCCTGCTCATGATAAATTCTTATCACACCCCAGAGAGTTTCTGACCAAGGGGTGTGGCTGTAGGTGCCCTGGTGTGAGTGGCATCCTGCTAACAAGACCTTAGCCATGAGGCAGAAAATCCGTCAATCACTCCCTAATGAGGTCTAGGAGCATGGATCGATGCAGGAAGCGCACCCTCAGTTCAGCGGCCTTTACTTTTAAGGTCCTGAACTGTTGCCTTTTCACTAGATTTCAGAGGGATCTGATCAGAATTTCCAGATACCCTCTTGGGTAACACTACCTGAGCAGCTGGCCGAGCAGTTGGCTCTCAGTTGACTACGCTGTCATCGATATCAAGCTTCGTCCACAGGGCTCATTTCATATGCAGCCGAGGCGGTAAGCAACAGGCCCAGGTCGGCCACTCTGGGCAAGCCTGGCTCCGCCTGTGTCATTGCGGAAGCCTTTAAGTCTTCCTTTTGCCAATGCTCCCTTTGATGGGTCCTCTTTGTTTGGACCCAAGGTAAAGGACATTGACCGCTGAGCAAGAAGGTAAGACTTTGGCTGCGTAGAGCCGATTTTCCACTCCTTCGGCCTTACCCCAAGGCTAAGTGGAGGGAAAATGTGATTTCACGTCAAATCTGAAGTTTATCCCTGCGCACTTGTGGGGCGGTCCCCTTCTGAGGCGGCGGGAGGGAATTTTCCTGGAAGACACCGTCCCAAGGCGGCAGAGGCCCCACGCAGCACTGGAACGGCAGGTCCTTTTCATTGGCTCGGCCTTCCACAATCCCAGATACTGTACAGCTCGAACCCGATCGGTCGTTCGAGCACCTAAAGCCTGGAAGGTATCCTCAGGACCCGATGGGTGCCAGATCATCGCGGAGGGGTTCGCCGTGCACACACACCCTCCCACACTTGCGTCCAAGAAATCCTGGACCCTCCACAGTCAGCGGGAAATGTGTGCCCAATCTCGGCTGCTTCAAAGGAGTCATCCGGTCCCTGCAGACCAGATCGGATTAAAGGACACTCAAGATTCTTTTGGTGCCAAAAAGACCCGGGGACTTGAGGGCCCATTTGGATCTCCAGCATCCTAAAATCGATCCAGTCAGTCCAAGGTTCGAATGGTCACCTTACACAATCCATTCTCTCACTGCTGGAGAAGGTGTTTGGATGTGCTCCATGAATCTCGAGGACGCCTATTATCATGTCCTGATAGATCAGGCGTCCAGGAGACAATAGCTTCAGCCTGGGGAGACAGTCATTTTCAGTTCTGCCTTTTTGCCTTTGGTCACCACAGCTGGGGTGTTCACCAAATGTTTGGCGATGCGTGACTGCTCACCTGAGAGTCTAGGATTCCAGGGTATTTCCGTATCTGGACGACTGGCTCCTAACTACCACCCTCAGTCTACCTATTGCAGAACCACCACAACCACCATATCACTAGAAGCGCCCTTGGAATCGCCTTCAATTGGCCCAAAGTCTGTGTTCATATGACATCCTGGTAGCATAAGGTTCCTCGGAGTAGAGATGGACTAAGACCAAATGGTCTATCTTCCTACAGAAGGGATACAGATTATACAGGCTCAAGTCCGAGCCTTGGCTTCTCAGATCCAAAACCCAGCCAGGATGGTCCTGCAGCTATTGGGCTCTATGTCAAGCCACTGTTTCTCTAGTCCCCTTAGCAGATTATAGCAAGAAATTGCTCAGTGGCTCCCTCTCGACACAGTGGTCCTTCAGGATCTCCAGGTCTCCCTCTGTCACCTCATACGGATCACGGAAGAGCCTGCAAGCGGGACCTTTGCTGGTGGCTGAATTTCCCTCAATCTGGATCGAGGGACCCTTTGTTCCACCTCCTCCTATGGCCACATTGATGGGCCTCCCAGATGGGGGTGGGGGGCATTACCTGGGCAGGTCAGTCAGGCAAATGGCATTCAGAAGAGTCTCCTTCATATCAACATTTTAGAAATGAAGGCGGTGTTTCTGTCTCTACAAGCCCTCCATGATTGCCCCTTTTCCCTCAGGGAGGCGTGGTGCCATTCACTCCGACAACCCGGTAGTCTGGTATCTGAACAAGCAGGGAGGACCAGGTCCTACCCCCCTTTGCAGAGGCCATGAGAGTTTGGGAATGGGCAGTGGCGACAGGCAGATTTTCTAGTATGGCGACTCCTGTCCCTGGCCAGTCAGCGTGATGGCCGACAGGCGAAAACAAGAACTATTCTCTCTCCCTCACGGTGGTCTCTGAGCGATGCGGTGATGGCTCAGACCTTCAGCAGATGGGGAACTCCTTGTTGACCTTTTTCATAAACCCGCTGAGCAGCGAAGTGCAGAAAGTTCTTCTCTCTCACTCCCAGCTCAGGGAAGAGTCTATGGACACATTAGCCATCCTTGTACCGGCTTGCTATCGCCTTCCCTCAGTTCCCCTCCTTCTCAGAGTGATCCAAAGGCGTCTGCAGAACAAAAATAATTTTAGTTACCCTTGGCCTCGTCAGGTATGGTTCCCCTATCTTCGGAAAATATGCACTAGACGGACCATGGTTCCTGGATCAGATCCCGAACCTATTAATTCATCCCAGTCGGGACAACTCCATCAGTCCTTCACACACTGCAAGAGTTAACAGCTTGGCTCCTCCTCTTCGTTATAGTCAGGAATCGCACTTTAGACCCGAGTCATCGTATTTTATCCTCGGCCCACAGTCTGCCACTAAGAAATTGTATACTAACAAATGGAAGAGATTTGCTATATTTGGAAGCAACTCGGGGTCTAGATCCCCATCACTGTTCAGTGTCCAAGTCCGCAAATTTCTTACTTCCCTATTCAATCAAGGTTCTTCCAGTCTCTACCATCAAGGTCCAATTGGCAGCTATTTCCAATTTTCATGAATCTATAAACCCACCTTTAATGAGCAACAGATTGACCTGTAAAACCTTCATGAAAGGTGCTGCCTTTTATGACACTCCGATTTCTCATCCTGCTCCTCCATTGGGATCTCGATGTGGGTTGATTACGTGCCTTAACCTCCTCCCCCTTGAACCCGAAGCAGCAACATGTAATTTTAAGCTTCTTTCTTGGAAAACTGCTTGCTTTCTGGTCCATGATTACTTCTGCCCAGAAGGGTTTCAGAGCTTTGAAGCTCTATCTGTAAAACTCACCGTACCTGGTTTTTCACAAAGATAGAGTATCCCTCGAGGCTAATCCAATATTCCTTTGTCCCTAAAGTTTGTTTCCAGTTTTTGCCTGCAACAGTCATTCAGAACTTCCAGTTTTCTTTCCAAAGTACTCAAACAAACTGGCGGAGCCATCTTCCCGCATTGGATAATTTCTACAGGCAATTGCATTTTTTATTTAGACAGGACCCAACAAACAAAGGGAAGAAACAGATCAATTGTTTGTGATAAACTTTTGGATAATAAATTGAGGCAAAGCCGTCACAAAGGTCACTAATGCCAAATGGATCCAGGGACTGTATTACTCAGGCTTATTCCTCTTCTAATAAAAGAAGCTTACAACCTCCTTGTCAAAGCTCACTCTACAAAACTATGGCTACTTCAATAACGCATTCCATTCTAAGCTTGCCATTTAAGTGACATTTGCTTTAACTTGCTGACTTACGTGGTCTTCCCATACACTTTCATTTCCCACTACAAATTGGATGTACAACATCTCGAGGCGAGCTTCATTTGGTTTCCACAGTGCTCAGGAGTGTTTTCCAGTGAGCCACCCAGGATTTAGGTGCTAGGGGCCTTGTCCCATCGAGGAGGTACAGAATGTGGAGGCGAGATAGGATCACACCTTAACATCTTTTAGTTATGTACTTACCATAACTTTAGATGTTTGGGATCCATCTACCAGCCTACATTCCTAACTCTTTCCACCCTCACTTCCCCTGCCTTGGAGATCAGAGAAGTCAGGGACCGGTCCAATTCTATTGTTCATCTTGAAAGCATCACCCAGCAATGTTATATAAACAGTTATGTGTGTTTGCATGAGAATGTGGACAAACAAGATCTGGGGAAGTGGTGGTGGTGCATCACAGGATGAAGGAGGCCAATAGCTCAGCCAATAAGAGGCTTGCGCTCTATAGCATAGCCGTGCCGAGTGGCGGGCCGAGGGATCGGCTCCGAGCCCATCAGTACAGGGAATAGCAGAGGATGGATCCCCAAACATCTAAAGTTATGGTAAGTGCACATAACTAAAAGTTATCATTTCCCCTGTGGTAGTACAGGCTGCCAGTTTAGAGCGGAACTCTCCTCATGAGTCAGAGTGACAGCTTGGAACTCAAGTTTGATTTAGATCCATGGGTCCTCAGTGACCTGCCTGGAGGTTCCTGGTGCTGCGAAGAAGTCTTCCATTCATGGGATTTATTCTGGAAAGTAGAAAGGTATCTTCATGCAGAAGGATCTCTCTGCCTCTTTCTGCCAAGTTATGGTGAATTAGCTACAGTGCAGTCAAGCTGGATGCCTACTTATCATGGCAGCCATATAGAGGCAGAACTGTGACCCTATCCAGCTAGACTCTCATCCTTTAGTAGGGTCCTTCACGATGAACTCTTTTCTTCTGGGAGAAACTGAATTTCATGATTGACAGACCTGCTTTTCTCTGAACTTACAGGCTAAGGCCTATAAAGTTTGTGATTTGAGGATATGCTTTCCCAGGTGGCATTTATCAGTAGGTGCTTAAGCAAACCACTTTCCTAATGGCAGAGGTAAAAAAAGCAGCATGCTAATACAAATAAATAGGTGTGCAACTTCGTGCTACTTCCATAAACCAGTTTCACTTGCTGAATTGATTCCAAAATATCTGTGTTAATTCCATTGTTAGATGCTTGTTGGTTGTCTAGTTGGATTTATGGATCCAAATAAATGACAGATAATAACCACGGTAGCCTGTTTGTTGTCAGCCAGGGGAAATCATGGAGGTAGGAATAAAGTGAGGATTTTATCTGGGAGAGGGAAAAGGGCAAGG
>NW_025056273.1:0-7769 GCF_019279795.1 Protopterus annectens | reverse complement strand
AAAAAAAAAAAGATTTTTAAAAATTAAAAATTTTTTCCAAAATCATTTCATATCCTATATCTGATCATAATTCAAGTGACTTTGAATTTCATGATAAAAATACTCATAATGTTCAGATCAAAGGATACCAGCATACTTAACTCAACTAAAAAGACTATAAAGAATATATACTTTTAGAAGTAAAAACATTTTTAGACATAAATAACTTGCCTCCCTGAAGTCTCCATTATTGTTTATGTTTGGGATGCCCTTCATATCATATCTATGGACAAAGTATCAGGTGGTATAATAATAAAGAAATCTTGGGATGATTGTTAGATATTCAAAGTAAATTAGACTCTTATAAACATAATAATAAAAGAAAATATTATGAACCAAGAAGTTATTGAAGAAATAGCAAAACTAAATGAAATACAAAAGTACAACTCATAAAGTTAAAACTTTAGAAAATACAAGTTTTTGTCTTATTCAATAAGCCCCAAATACTTATAGACTTAAAAATAAAAAAAAAAGATTGAATAAACAAAACCATATCAAAGAAATCTTTTCTCTAGAGAGGAAAAAGAAGAATGTTTCTAGTATACCAGAAATACTAGATGAATTTAGAAATCACTTTCACAAAATTAATACATAATAATATTAACTTATGGAACCTAAAGATAAAAATAAAAGGAGCTTATAACCACAAATATGAATAAAAGCTTAATAAACAACAGATTAAACTATTGGACAAAGAGTATTTCATATACAGAAGATTATTACACACAAATAAATAAACTTAAATCAAACAAAGCACCGAGGTAATGATGGTATTATACAGAGATATATAAAAGGCATTTCTAAAAATACATATTCATTAATACATAAGGGTTTTTATTTTGGCCCAAACTGGAGTTAATAACCCCCCCCATCTTCGGCAAATATACATTTATTTCACCAATTTTAAAACCTAATAAAGATCCAACTATAGATGTTTGTTCTTCATATCGGTCCCATCTCATTTACTTAATGTTGATTATAAAATGTTTATAAATATATCTTTTGCTGATGAATTTAAGAAGACAATCATTCCACGGCATTATATAGATATAAGATCAGACAGGCTTCATTGTAAATAGAAAATACTTTTGATAATATAAGAAGAACTTTAACATTAATAAGATTTTGCAAATAGGAAAAAAGAAAGAAGATTTAACACTTATTGGCCCAGTCTTGATATAAGTTCAACATTTGATTCAGTAAGTTGGGACTATCTGTTTTACCTTAATGAAGTGCACAAACTTCTCAGATGCATTTGTAAATCTAATTGAACATTTTATACAAAGGAAAATTTGGCTTACTATTAAGGTAGGAACTATGTTTCACAAAAATACCCATTCTTAAAGGTTACGCAAAACAAAAAGGATGTCCACTTTCTCCACTATTATTCACTTTAGTAATGGGCAGCCTTGGGCTAATTTGATCCAGAAACAGTACTGACATAGGGGAGGTTTTGAAATAGATGAAAATACAACATCCAAAATTCAACTTTGCAGATGATGTTCTAATTACATCAACAGGATGATCTAATTCTTCACTATACAGTCTTTTATTTTGATAACATGATGAATTTTAAAAGTATTTCTGGTTTAATATTCAATGAAGAAAAAACTAATACTACCTATATATACTGAAAAAATATTCTCATTAGTGATTTTACACTAAATATGTGTACCCAATTCAGGTCAGATAACCCCATTTAGGTATGTAATACTATCTAAAGATATTAAATCTATTATATATAATAATTACTTAAGCACTGTGTTTTCTTGGCATATACCAAAATCTTTTTAATACCTGGAATAATATGTTTTTTACTATGGAGGAGAGACTTTACAATTATTAAAATGATAATATTCCCAGATTTTATACTTAATACAATCAATAATAGCTTTTATCTACAAAAAATAGTATCCAAGAAACTGAACACACTAATGTTAGAAGAAATTTCTTATGGGCAGAACTCCTAATAGACCTAGGATTTGCATTAAAAGAAACATACCCCAATAGCTGGTCTCAAGGGGTATTTCTTTTTCCAGACTTTAATTCATATACCTATCTGCTTCTATTGTAACAAAAGTTATTACTTTTATTAGCTAGATCAGTCATATGTCACAAAATGGAAAGATTATTGGGAGACTAATTAGTATACACTTCATGAAAATCTCCTTAACACATAAAAATATGATTTGTAAATAACTCCATGGTTATGGTTACTAAAGAATTTTGTACTTCACCTATTACACCCTATAAACATATGGTTTGTTTACCCATTAAAATATTATTATTAGTTATAGTAACTTTATATTCATTGCACCCTAAGTATAGGGAATGGAATTTTATTGTATTTCCTGTAATGTATACTCAGGGTATGCTTTTGTCATCACTGAAGGAACTCATTGCGCTAATTTATAGATAATGATCTAAAAATTACTGGTATCAGTTGATATCTGATAATAAGAAGTTAAAAAATCTAGAATTTCTTAAAACAAGAAATTTGATCTAAGAGAAACTTGCGGTTAGAGGTTCAGAACCTTTAGACAACATCTCCATTAATAAAATAGATTTAATGTCTATAACTGTTGGGAATCTATTTCCCAACACTGATTGATTACTTGATATTAAATTTACAACATAAAGTTTTACTGATAAAGGTAAACTTTCATACATACATAAAGTTATCAGACAAGAAACTTTTTACAGTGTAGATTCATACTGGAATTATTTCACTTCTATTGAAGAGGGACCCACCAAATCAACAAGATAAACAATATATATTGGAGGTCTGCTTATAGAACTACGTCTTCCATTGTCTGGAGACTTTTATACATGGAAATGTTTACATAGATCTTTTATATACACCTTTGATGATGAATAAAATAAATAATAAAGATAATCTATGTAAGAAGTATGTAATGTAGAATTATTAATGCTGACTGGGCTCATATGTTTTATGACTGTATAAAATTGAAAAAGAATACTGGAAGTCAATTAATGAATTTTTGCGAAGGCTCTTTTTACAGATAATTTCATTATTTCTAAATCTCTATATATTATTCAACACACCTGTTACCTCCAAAGTGTTAAAAAAAAAAAGGTTAAGAAGCTTCCCTTGTTATGGTCCTATGACCTACAGCAGTGGCTGAGGAAGAAAATAATAACTAAATTGGTAGTTTCAGATACACACTCACTTAGTTCAATGAATTTAAAAATGTTGTATGAATATAGTGTGCCATATGGAAATAATACAGCACATTAGGACTAGAACAAACAGAAAAACTTATCTTATTTTATTGTATGGGATAATTTACAAAAATTTGTTAAAAATTTACAATTTCAATAGCATGATATTTTAGTTTAGTTAATAATTGATCTGATTGTAGTGGATAATGTCTTTTGTAAATACTTTAGTTGTTTTGTTGAATATTATAATAATACCTATTTTTTAATTACTTGTATAAAATTGTTATGATATTTCTCTTATATGTTAAAACAATAAACCTGTTTTGAAAAAAAAAATTATGGAGTTATGATCAGATAATGGACAGGAAATAATCTTAGATTTAAATAGCTTATTCGTGAAATCATTAGAGATAAGGACTCTATTTTAGAATAAGAACCATGTCTATTAGAAAAGAAATTATGGTAGTGAAGTGATTTTTGAGATCAGCTTGATTATTAATATCTTTCAGCAGATGAAATGAATTCACTAACATCTCTTTTAAATGTAACGGCTTGAGATGATATTCTACCAAATCATACCAGGGGATATTAGTTTCATTTTCATCTGGAATACCAGTTGGGGAATACCACTGGCTGTTATGAGTAACTTGGACTCTTACATAAAAGTACAATTTGATTTAGAAATGTTTGCTTAACTGTATTAACCCCATACCTGAAACCAGTAAATGTTAATAAAAGGTAACTATTTTTATTCATTTCTGCCATAACTGAACAAAACATTCCTTTATGTATCTTTGCATAAGTTTTTATAATGTTAGGGAATGAGTAGTGTTTATTCGCATAAAATAGCCACTCCTCTTTTTTTTGAGAATGTTCGAGAGATAGAAATAATATTGTATTCATATAGGTATTTCAATTTAGATATGTCCTCTTTTTTTAGAATATGTTTCCTGTAAAAAGAAAACTAGATGTGATTTAGTGTAGTTTGGATATTTAATTAGGCTCCCCCTTTTTATATGGGTTGTTTTAAACCATTAATGTTAATTGAAATGTACCTTTCAAAATAACCATTTTGATTGTATATGAAAGGTTAGAATAATAGTGATTAATAACATTTCTTTTTAGTTTTACGCCTTTTTTCCTCCTATATTTCCCCACAGTGTATGTTAAATTAAACTTTTCTTCGCTATCAATAGAATTGTCTTCAAGAAATTATATTTCAGAATAATCTTTAATCCTTAAGTGGAACAAACCTGGTGGATGTCAAAAAAAGAATATACAATGCTAGAATAGATTGATTCCATAACATTAAAATGACCAAACCCTTCACGCAGGTTACAAATTCCCCAATTTAGAGTACTTCATCTACTACTGAAATTAGCCACCCAGTCCATAACAGCAGTTATTCATAGCATCTACCATACTCTGTATTAAGAAACAAAACTTATTTTTTCTTATCTCTTTTTTTAAGCTCTTTCATTGTTGTTTAACATTGTTTAACAATATATAAGACTCATTGACCTAGAAGATCAGTTTCTTTTATGCTTGCACTTGAGTCAAGTGAAGTTGTAGCACAAAATAGCAAGGTATATGTAATGAGTTTATTATATCAGACTTTTATACTTTTTTTGCTCAATCAAAAGTAATATAATAGTTAAACATTGCTATATATCATGAATGTATATTCAGTATTTTAAAGGTAAAATATCAAAAGGATTTTCAATATGCTTTATACTCATAACTTCAAATAAACATTCATTCTAACTCTTCAAATGGTTTACCAGGAGCAAATACAAATATTGGATAAACTTTTAATACAGAACTAAACCTCTAGTAATAATCTTATTTAAAGATCATTCATTAATAGACCACTTGCTTTGACATGAATTTCGGCACTGGAATTCAGTGTTGGTGTGTACTAATTATCTAAAGTTATTTTAAGTGGAGTATGTTTTATGTTAGATATCTTATTAAGCTTGAATATATAAATGAGATGAAAGCAACTCAACAACCAAATAAACTGCATAATAAAAGTAAAATATTATATACATATGCAGTATAATAAAACTTCTCAAAGTGATTTCTAAGATGTCTAATGTAAATGTAATAATACTATTGTTTTAAATCAAAATAATGCATTGCTTCAGTATCAAAGAAAGTGTTAGAGAATTTAACTGTCATATAATAACAGGTTGTTGTAGTAAAAAGAATAAAATATCACATTTTCATGAAAATAGTCATGTAGTGAGGCATCAAGCGTTAACTAACAAATGTTAGTTATTAATAATTGCCAGAAAATCACGCCAATGATACTGAATATACTGAGACTGCCAGTAAACTATTAAAAGCGTTGAATAGGGTATATTATACCCCATTAATATTCCAAAACATGCAGCTGATTGGTCATGCCGCGTAAATCAGACTTACTAATGGAAAAAGGTCGGTCACCGGACTTTTCCGATAATATAAGTCTTTACTCAACAACAGAATGCAAGATCTCCATTGCTTTTACACACTGTCTCGTTATGTTCAAAGAGGTAACATAGCGAGACAACAAAAATGCGCGAGGAGATCTTCCTTTCTCGTTGCTTTTTAGTGTCTGCGGCTATGTTAAATGGGTTTAATATAGCGAGACAACTAAAAGCAGGAATACTCCGTTGCTTTTTTTTTAAAGCTGTCAAGCTATGTTAAACTCCTTTAATATGGCGAGACAGTTTCTATTAAGCAGCAGTCTTTATACTCCGTTGCTTCTGCCACAGCTCTGATATACTCGTAAGCATATATGCGTAATGCAGTACATCAAGAACTGCTGCAGAAGAATACTAATGAGCAGCTGAGGGCAGCAAGGAGGCATTATACAATGCCAATATTTGAAAATGGTAAAACAATAAATAATGTCATTATATAATAACCAATAACCCACTTCTGGGTGTGGGTAATGCTGGTTACCCACTGTTGTCTTTGTTTTGCAGCCAGTCGGACTTAGTCCGCGTGTAAGCTCACCAACGATAGTGGTAAATCCAGCATTACCCACTCGAAATGAGCTATTATATAATAATACTAGTTATACTAAATATGTACAGTGAAACTGCCTCCCTTTAAAAATCTATTTTTAGGACTCTAACAATAAAAGGAACCATTGTAAAAATAAATCATCTTCAACTCATCACTGTTAAATATACCTTCTGGTTTGGTTTTAACCGCATGGATAAAATCTCATTAAATAAGCGCTTCATGCATGTACAATGTTTATAATTATTTTGTTTAAAACAAATCAACTACAACATGTATATATATTTTCCCTTTTCTTCCTGTCACTCGAATATTAAATTAAAATAAAAGACCAGAATGAATATAGCTCTATAGCTGAAAATGCACACTACTACAACTGTATTCTGTGTATATATTCAGAACAACATTGGAGAAAAAAAAAAACATTTCAAGAGTATTTTACATATTTACTTTATTTGCTCTAACTTACATTGATGAGATCCATCCTCTCCGACCTGATTCTTCATTCTTCCTTGTTATACATGTTGCAATATTCCTCTAGTACAGAAAATGTTATCCTAGTTCAAGGTTCATGGTACTGAGCTACATGAGCACCAAAGCTAAAGTAAGCAAACTGGCACTGCACAATACAGACCATACTCTCCAGCCCAAAAGGGAAGAAAAAGTCTTGTTGAACAGTTCCAGCAGGAAATGTGTAAGCAATTTTCTTTTTATATCATTATAACTAGGTCTCGGTTAATTTTATACATTGCACAAGAAACATATTATACTAATGCAAGTTCATTAACCATAAACAAAAAAGAACATTGGTGTCATAAAGCAAACGTAAAAAAACACAGAGCAGTAATAAGCATTACATATATTTGCATATAAATATAAAGGTTTGAATCCTGGTATACTTAAAAATACTTTAATAAACAAGAATCCATTAAACGAAGACAGTTCGATACAATCCACTGATACTGGCGCTTTCACCCATGAATTACAGGGCATCATCAGAGTGCAAGATAGTGTTGCTTATCATCCCTTAAATACTAGTTACAGAAACAATTAAAATAACCAATTAATCAATCATCCCAGAGTATCATAGATAGCCAGTGAACAGCTTAACACAAACAAATTGTAAACAAGAAATGTTAAGGTATGTATTGAATAAATGTAACCTTATCTTATTTAGTTTGCATATATTATAATATTGTAACCTTTTATTTGGGTATAATGTTGTTTAAAACATCAAAATATCAAAAATAGTATATATGCATATTTGATTGTTGATTGTCCTAAAATATACCTAAATGTAATGTAAATTACTCTGGGTTTAGGAAAGGTACTGCTGTTTTTTCTGACCTTTATGCTTTATTTGGTAGAGCAGGTTTGATTTGAAACTCATTATCGTAATAATTTAAAAACTGGAACTAAGTTGAGCGAGAAATTATGCCAGTTGGATAGAAAATATTAAAGTAGAACTGTGTTTTGAACATAACAAATTCAAAAAAAATTTTAAGGAAAAAAAATTAAAAAAAATTTAAAGGGAC
>NW_025056272.1:0-7505 GCF_019279795.1 Protopterus annectens | reverse complement strand
GTACTGTACATGAGCTTATCCAGTGAATTAGCTACTGATGGGACAGCAAGAATTGGTACTCAGAGAGCTCTTTCACAGGTTACACCTCTGGCTTTAAAAAAGGAATTCTCATTTGTATAATGAAATGCACCACATGTAAATTGAAATAATTTCAATCAAAAATACTGTTGATCAATTTTCTGGGAGACTGAGTTATTTGCAAGAATGCTCCATCAACTGATGGACTGATGCCATTGAAGAGGGCATTGTCAGATGCACAATATAACTATCAACAGCCTCGCTGAGAATATTTCTTTGGAGAAGCTTAGCACTGGTGTGCTGGTTTTACCATACCTCTCTACCAAGTTCTTTGAGGGCTCTTTAATGCATATATATAAACAACTAAAAAGTGCACACACAGCTTTCTGCCCCTCAAGCATATCTGCTGAAAACTGTAAGCATCAGCTTTGATGGTTACCCATCCCTCGCATAACTGCTATGGAGGAAAATGCTGGGCCGACAAGGGCGCGTCCCATTTCAGCCTTGATTATCAAAAAGTAAACACATCAAAAGAAAAGTCAAAAATAGCCAATAATGTTTGCATGTGCATGAAAAAAATAAATGTAGATGTCACTAAACACACTGCAGCTCAGTCCATTGCTTGGGAATTAATTACAGGCCTTGTCAACTGTTTGAATGTTCAAAATGCCAATCTTTGGACTCGGATGAACTACATTAAGAAGTTTATGATATGCTAAGATTCATCACTGTGACAGCCTTTAAAAGTGGAAATACTAATTCAATGCATTCTAGGGAACACATACATATCTATCAACACACACACACACACACACACACACACACACACATGCACTTTGATCTACATAAGACTTCAAGGACATTCAAAGTTAGAGCTAACAATACATACACTAAGACCACATTCTTCAAATATCTGCCCATGGTTCTGTACTCGGCCCTTTATTATTCCCACTATCATACATACCCTTACAATACATACGCATACTATGCCATGCAGACCCTATAACCCTCACTAACTCAATTAACTCAATTATTACATTAACTAACTCAATTAAAAAACAAACTCAATAAATACTTCATGAAGCACTTGGTTTGGCACTAACCCACAATAGTGACCTCTCTATTTCTTGGGTGCCTTACCTTCCAACTACTTTAACTTTTTTCTACCACTCATTTCAGCAAGGGGTCAATTGTAGCAACTGCTGCTCAGTGTCTCATAGACCTGAATGTAATGTGTTATGTATGTTTAACTTTGAAAATAATGTTATGTTTGTAAGTGTTTTATAATAAGGTTCACAGTACTATATAGCACTAAAAGCTGGTGCTTATGAGTGCAATCTGCTTGAAACTAGCATTACTAAATGTTCAATATGTATTATTATCTTGGAGCTTTTTCCTCTCCCCGGGCCTCTGCTGAAAATGGACATGTAACCAATTAAACTACTCTGGTCAGCAGGTAAAATAAATATAAATAAGAGCCGATACATGACCTTCCTGGAATGTAGAGTACACCACTTGTGCAGATGTCATGATGACAACCTATTAGTACATTAAACAAAAGTCACCAAGGTGACTACCCTTCCTTGGAAAGTACAGTTGTGTACACTTACCATAAATGTAGATGTTGGGTGTATTCTGCTGTTGCAGTCATTACATTTGGATGAAATCCTGCTGGCAGGTTGCCCATGAGCCTGAATTCAGGGAGTCTTGGGTCCTCGTCAGGTGCGTCAGGGGTACTCAAAAGAAACAGCGACGCCATTTTCTTCAAATTTTCTTTTAGATGTCAGGTACTTTTAAAGGGTATTAAAAGTTTATATGTATATTCAGAAATACACCAATATAAATTTTACCTTCATCAAAAGCAAATACACCACATTAGTATAAATCAGAAGGAAGATAAGATCCGAAAAAGGGGCCGGGTGGGTAGCCCTGGACTGCAACAGTGAATACACTAGAACATCATTTTGTATTCAATCTATTTCTAAATGTTTCCTGTTGCAGTCATTACATTTGGGTAGAGTCCCAGCTATGGTTGGGGAGGTGGGACCTTGTCAGTAGGGGTGGCTGAGGGCCCTGCAGAACTACAGTGGCAAAGCCACCCTGGATTTAGAGTAAAGTATCAGCAGATGACAATACTTTGTAAAAGGTGTGCACTGAACTCCAAGTAGCCTATCTCTAAAATGTCTGTGGTTGGCTCTCCCCTGAGAAGGGCTGCTGAGGGTGGCTGCAGCTCTGGTGGAATGAGGGCCTAATGCCCTGAGGCACTGACTTTTGCCGGTGTAAGTAGCAGAAACAACGAATGCAGTGGCCTAACCCTTAAGCGAAATAGTCTGCTTTGAGATAGGCTTGCTTGTGATCCTGCAGCATACACTAGTAATTGCTCTGTCTTCCTAAGCTTTGAAACCCTGTCAAGTAAATCTAAGTTGTCATGTACATCCAAGAATGCAAGGGTGGTCCTCTACCCTCCTCGTTCTGTGGATTTAGGGTAGTTGTAGATGGTTGACGATTTGAAACACACACTGGAGGACACCTACTTTAGGCATAAATGTTGGGTTTGTCCTCAGAGAAGCTGTTCCCAGATGAAAAATGACTAAGGTTCAGCCATGAAACTTTACTTAACTCTGAAACTCGTCTTGCAAAGTAATTGCTGGAGGCAGGCTGTTTTCCATGAAAACTTCACTTATCTCAGGCTGGCTCAAAGGGCAGGTGTGAGCTTTTCAAGACACTTGCTAGTTGAGGTCCCATGCAGGTATTGATGATATCGCGGGAACATAAATTTCTGCCAGCTCCTCTGAAGACGCTTTGCTTTAATAAGGGTGAGAAAAAAGTGGTGGCTCCTGTGTTGTAATATTGGGCACGGTAGCAGAGGCATGAATTTTGAGTGATGAAAAGGCAGGCCTTCTCCGGCATCCTCTCAGTTAAGTATTGCAAAATCAGGAATATTTGGTGCCGTTGTATCAGTTCCTTGTGCCTGGTTCAGGCACAGAATCTCTTCCATTTTCAACATAAGACTTTACCTAGCACTGACCCCATTTGGCTTCCAAGAATGACAGCTTTACTGAGAGGTGTTTTTCATGTGGCTTCATTATCCGCCATGCTGCCCAAGTTTAATGTCCTGGTTGGCTGTGCATGATCTGATTGTTGCTGGGACAGTAGTTGTATTGCAGGGTGGGTCAAGCTGGGTATAGAGATAGTTTAGTACTGGCATGGCCAGTCTGGGGCTTGATCATTATCATCTTTGGCTGCCACCTGTCTAACCTGGAGCACTGTGGGGAGGCAGTGGAGGCACTTATACCCATTGGGTTTTCAGCCTGAAGATAGGCGTCCACTTTCCATGTATCGATAAGTCCTTGTGCAGAATCTTTTGGTTAGTGAGTGGAGATGAATAGATCTATGCCGGGCATTTCCTTGTTATCATTGCTGAACTTATCGGATCCAGCTTCCCTTTCGTGGGGATCTACCGAGGTTTCTGTTTAGAATTCCGATCTGCCAGAGTATTTTCCTTGCTGGCAGGGTGTACCTACGGATGTACTTAGTAAATTAAAAGCTGTATCCCACAAGGTCATGGCTGGTCAGCAAAGTGAGAGATGTATTCTTCCTGCTTGTTTGTAACCTGCACATGACCGTGATGTTGTCTTAATATTATCAATTAGTTGTCCCGAATGAGAGTAGGTCATGAAGGCTGTCAGGGCATTTTGAAGACAATAACATCTCTTTTGAGTTGATATGTAGATGCATTTGGTTTGAGGACATGTGCCCTGAATGCATCTTCCTGCCATGTGGGCTCCCCAGGCATGGTCTGATGCATCCGTTGTTAGTGTCTGCCTGGCTGGAGGTGTGTGGAATGGCTGTCCCTTGTTCTGGTGACAAGCCTTTGCCCACCATGGGAAACTCCTGTTGCAGGCAGGAATAAGAGTAATGACTGTTTTCAGGCCTGTGGCAATGTTGAGCCCAAACCTTTCAGGTACCATTGTGGATGGGGATGCTGAGCCCAGGCCTGCAGGATGCTTAGACCTTTATTTGTAACATTTTGAAATAGGTAGTCAGTTGCTGTACACGGCATGCGTGAGATAAAGCCATCTATGGGCAGTTGTATTCAAAAAAGCTTGCACCCAGGAATATTATCGATTTTAATTTTGATTTGTTTTTGTTGACTGTGTACCTAAGGCATGTTGAAGTCTTTTCTAGCAAAGATGTTGAAGAAAGAATGTCCTTGTTCTCTGCTTGAATGGGGGCGATCATCCAAGTAAGGATATATTTGTATTCACTCTTTGTCTGCAGAATGCAATTACTGGTGCCAGGCACTTTGTAAAGACCCTGGGTGCGTAGATCAAAGCAAGGCAGTGCAGAATTGGTGGCATTTGGAACCAGTCTTGAATCTTAGGTATCTTTCTGCATGATTGTCTGATTGGAACTTATGCAGGTATACCTCTTTGGGTCTAAAGTCACAAGCCAAGCATTCTTTTCCAGCATGGGCAGAAGCTGCTGCAAAGTCAACATTTTGAATTTTGGAATATCCAGAAGTGTTCAGAATAGATAGGTCCAATGCTCGGCCTCAGGCTGTCCTTTCTGGTGCCAAGAACAGTCTTGAGTAAAATCCTTGTGTCCTAACTCTTGCTCTGGTACTTGTTGAATGGCCCCATGTATGAGGAATGAGACTTGTTTTTGTGCCTCTGCCCGTGATTTTTAAGAATCTGACCAACCCCGTTTGCCTTTGGCAGAGTATGAAAATGGAACTTACCTTGTGACACTATGTTTAGAACCAGCATACTGGGTTATGATGTGCCAATTTTGGTGCAAAATTCTGGTACCACCTAAAGACTGCCAGAAGAAATTAACCTTGGTACAGGCAGGGAAGTCATTGGGACTGTTTTTCTGTGTATGTTTGTGATCTATCTTCTCCAGCTTTGAGTAGAAGCACCCGGCTAGCGGGCCTATAAGAACCTGCCAGCTACTGGGATCTGCCTCTGGGGCATTTGGATCTGCCCCTTTGAGGGTCTGTTTTACAGGAAAGGGGACTATTTTTGTAGGCCAGTGTCCACTAAACCCTAGGTAGCTGTACTTGTAAAATAAGCCTTTTTGACAGTTTGCATAGATTTAGCTTTGTCCTCCATTTTCTTTAACACCCTCTTCTGCCTTAACTTTCAAACAAATATCCTTTTCATAAAGGTGCATCTAGTAATTTAACTAACACACTTTGATCAGGCAGATTTTTGTTCCTTTAACCAATCACGCCTCCTATATTTACAAGAACGTAACTGCAGCCATACCCGAAAAGAGAGCCTCGAGAATCAAAACCACATTGCAAAGTATGTTTCCAACATTCTGCTGCATACAATAAATCCTGCATTTCCTTGTTTCTGCAATTCAAATTTGAAAAACATTTTCTGTTTAAACAACCAATCCCATGACATGTTGCTGATACTTAAGCATATAAGAGTGACAGTTTAAAGCCCTTAAAGTTGCAGATAATAGCAAACCTTTTTCCTATCTAATAAATTTTGTGAATCTCTGTCGAAGTTGGAGTTTTTTTTACAGTGGTGCTCCCATGGCAGATTTGCCGAGAGGCGGTTTTAGAGTCGGCGAGTTTTAAAAGAAGAAATTTGTGTGCAAGTCAGGAACCTGTAATATCTGTCTGGAGGCTTATGGAGGGCTGGGGGCTGAGAATTCAGGGTTAGATGAACCAAAAACACATCATCTACAGTATGCAGCGGTGCGAGATGACTGAGGCCTGTGCTGAGGTGGTAAAGAAAATCCCTGAGCCTCTTTTTAGATTCAGAAAATCTTGGTTCTCCCAGTGGAATGCTCCCTCATGGTATGCAAGGTTTCACAAGGCCAGTCCCTCAGGAGGGATGCAGAGTGGCAGATTTCTTCCCATCAGAATCCTCATAAGGGAAGAATATTCCTGATCAGAAGAGGAATCAGAAGACATAGAAACCTGATCTGAAGATTCATAGTCAGTGTCTTGCCTAGGCCTCTTATCAAGTGGGGGATGGGAACCCCTAATCAAGGTAATCAAGTCTTCGGCCATTTTGAGCATCTGTTTTTTGGGCATAGAGGCCTGTCCACATGGCTCTTGAGTTTGTTTCCTTGCTTTAGAAGGTGCTTTAGTCTTTGCCTTTGAAGCTAAAGTCGTTTTAATGTAAAGATGTTTAGGTCTGAATACACCCTCAGAAGCCGGTACCTGCTCAGCGGCTCTGGACCCATCTGAGGGATTAGCGTCCGAGGCTCCAATACCTTGAGTATCCAGTGGCATGGCTGACTCCACATGGGAGTCTGTAGCAGCCTGCGACTCTAAAGTAGCGGGTGTCAGGGGCTGCGAAAGTGCCTCACTGAGAACTGGTGACTGGCTTAGGAGAAGCTTCGTCGTCGGTTTTGGGCTCGGTTGTTTTTCTCTATCCTTTTCTTTGCGTTTTTTGTAAACTCCAGTAGTCGGATGGCTATCCGATGACATTTCAGGATAATTAAACCAGCGTCCAAAAAAGTTTAAAGCAAAATCATACCGACGCTTAATAGTGCGTTGGTTAAATCTAGCACAAAATCGACAACCAGTAATGTTGTGATCAGGGCCTAGGCAAGGAATACAGTAAGAATGAAAATCGTTATGAGGTATTTGCTTTCCACAAGAAATACAATTATTAACTTTTTCTGACATCGGTCTGGAGCAAGAAAAAAGTATCCCCAACGGGGTACTTAGCTTTATTGAAGACTTTGGATCTGAAACTCAAACACGAAAATCTCAGGTGTCGGCCGACCGGCACTTGCGAACTGCTTCTGCTTTGGGCACTGCACGGCAAGAAAGACTGAAGAAAATGGCGTCACTGCTTCTATTATACCCCTGACGACCTGACGTCAGGGAAGGGGTGACAGCAGCCGACACAGGACCCAGGACTTTGGAATTCAGGCAGACTGAGGGCAACCTGCCAGCAGGATTACCCAAATGTAATGACTGCAACAGTGAAACACGAAGAAAATCCATCTTACTAAAAATAGTCTATCCACACACACACACACACACACACACACACACACACACACACACACACACACACACACACACACACACCTGTAATGCTTTTGGAAACTCCACAAAGACTAGTTGCTGTACAAGCATTAACAGCAGTGGATCAAACAGCACTTTCATCATTTACACCACAGCAAAAGTTATCTAGGAGTAATACTAGATCAAAATCTTATCTTCTTTTCTCATAAACTGAAAAAAAGCTTTACCCCAGCTTATGCTCTCTTACAAAATAGTTCAGCTATAGTTTTAATGTAATGTTCCCCAGATTACCATATGCCTTACCAATAATTACTCTGCTTTCTCCATAAAACATACCCCACTTACCAGACAGTACATGTCCTGACAAACAAACACTTCGAAAACAAAATGTATGCCAATAATGGCCAGGGCAACAGCTTTAAACTCAATGAAAAATTACTGGCCCTGCTTGGGTGGTAAAAACAGTGTGCAATACCAACAGAGT
>NW_025056271.1:0-7453 GCF_019279795.1 Protopterus annectens | reverse complement strand
CGTTTTGGGTCCATAAGATTTCTGCTCTGTCTGGCTCTGCCAGAGATTTTGCTTCTTGGCAGGAATTGAGCTTGTAGATGTATTTGGTAAGACAAGGCCAGGTTCCACAAGGCCATGAAGTTGAATTGCAAAGGGGTAAGAATGTACCCCTGCTTGTTTTATGTACCACATGACTGTGGTGTTGTTCATATTCTTTACTAGTAGTTGTCCTGGATGAAGAAAGTCCTTGAAAGCTGTCAGAGCATTCTGTACAGCTAGCATCTCTTTCTGGTTGATATGCAGATGCATTTGATTTAGGCTCCATTCGCCCTGAATGCATCTTCCTGCCAGATGTGCCGCTCAAGCATAGTCTGATGAGTCTGTAGTCAGGGTTTGGGTGGCAGGGGGTGGAATGAATGATAGTCCCTTGTTTTGGTGACAGGCCTCTGTCCACCATAGGAACTCTTGCTGTAAGCAAGGAATGATAGGAATCATTGTTTCCAGGCTGTGACAATGTTGACTCCATAAGCTTTTTAGGTACCATTGAAGTTTCCTCATATGCAACCTTGCATATGGAATTAAAAGAATGCAGGAAACCATGAAACCCAAGGCCTGCAGAATTTGTCTTGCAGATAACTGGGTTTCTGTGGCCACTTGTTTGAAGTAAGTCATCAATTGGATTTGTTTGTAAGCCATCTGGGCAGTTGCATTCAAGCTTGCACCCAGGAATGTAATTTTTTGAGAGGGTACCAGTTGTGATTTCTTTTCGTTTATGGTGTACCCTAGGCAAGTTAGAAGCCTTTTTACAAACGCCAGATGTTGTAGAAGAGTGTCTTTGTTTTCTGCCTGAATTAGACAATCATCCAGATAAGGATAAATCTGAATGTTTCTTTGTCTGCAAAATGCAATTACTGGTGCCAGGCACTTTGTGAAAACCCTGGGCGCAGTAGATAAGCCAAAGGGCAGTGCAGAGAACTGGTAATGCAAATAGCATGCATTGAAGCGGAGGTATCTTCTGCAAGATTCCCTGATTGGGATATGCAGGTAAGCCTCTTTTAAGTCTAGAGTTACCAACCAGGCATCCTTGCCTAGCACAGGCAGAAACTGTTGTAGAGTCAGCATCTTGAATTTTGGAATGTCCAGGAAAGTATTTAGAATGGATAAGTCCAGAATTGGAAACCATGATTTGTCTTTTCTGGGTACCAGCGAAAAGCTCTAATAAAACCTTGTCCTTTTTCCTTTTCTGTACTGGAGTTTAATAGCCCCCATATCCATCCATGAGGGACATAACTTACTTTCCTGGGCCTCTGCCCACTGATTTGGAGGCAGATCCAGCCATCCGGCTTGAAATCTGTAATCCCTGGATAATTATATTTCAAAACCCACTCTGTCCTGGGTAATTAGATGCCAATTTTGTGTATGAAGTGCTAGTTTTCCCCCAAAGGGGCTGCCAAAAGATAAGTGCTTGAATGAATGAAAAGAGGAAAGTCATTGAGACTGTTTTAACGGAGGGGGCCTGCTATCTCCAGTTTTGGAGGTGGAGGCACCCCATTGTTTTGTTCTGCAAGTTCCTTTGTGATTCTGAAAACCTGAGCCTTTGGAGTGTCTGGGTTGACCTTGATGCCGGGCTCCCAGTGGGTACTCGGAAAGGACCAATTTTTAGTAGGCCTGCCTACTCTGAACCTGGGTGGCTGCAATTCTTGTAGTGGAAATTCCTTTACAGTTCTGCATAGATTTAGCTTTTGTCTTCCATCTTTTTCAAACCTCTTCTGCCTTATTACTGAAATAATAGATCACTGTCCTGTTGTAAAGCGAGCATCTAACAATTTTGCTTTTAACATGATCAGGCAGATTTTGCCCTTTTATTTCAAGCATGCCTTCTTATCAGCAGAGATCCAGTTACAGCAGCCCTGCAAAGAGGCCTCCAAGGAATCAAAACCTACATTGCAAAGTATGCTTTCCAACTTGTTCAGCTGAATGCAATAAATCCTGTAACTCCCTTTATTTTCAACACAGTCAAATGAAATCAGTGTCACTTTTCTGTTTGGCAAGCCCATAAACATGCTAAAGCTGATATTTAAGCCATATAAAATTGATTAGTTTAAAGCCCTGATTGTCAGGGTTGCAGACATGTAAAATCCCCGTCTTACCCCATCTCCATCCAGTGCCCTGGAGCCTCTCTATCAGAAGGGATAGGATTTTTTAACAGTAAAGCCTTAACACCATTGGGACCCTAAGAAATTCTTTCAGGATCAGCAGTAGGGTTTTTAAAAAGAAATCTGTGGGAGTCAGGAACCCTGTAATATCTGTCTGGCTTACTAGGAGCTGGAGTCAGGGGAATCCAGTATCATGCTGGATTCTGAAGAAAACATCATCAACAATGTTCTAAAACAGGAGGTATAGCCAAAGGCCTATGCAGAGGAAGAAGAAGGAAATCCCTAAGCCTCTTTTTGGATTCTGAAAAATCCTGACTCTTCCAATGAAAATTTCCCTTAAGGAATGCAAAGTTTCTCCAAAAGAAAAATCCTCAGGAGGAGAAGCAGAAGAGATGGATTCTTCTGCATCAGAGTCATCATAAGGTAGAATAGAAAATTCCTGATCAGAAGAGGAATCAGAAGAAATGGAAACCTGATCTGAAGATTCATAATCAGTGTCTTGCCTAGGCATCTTAGCAGGAGAGGGTTGTGAACCCCTGATCAAGGTAATTAAATCCTCAGCCATTTTGATCATTTGTTTTTTCAGGCATAGAGCCCTGAACACGTGGCCCATGTGTCGGTTTTTTAGACATAGAAGTTGGTTTTGATGATGGCATTGGTTTAAATATACAAATCTTTAGGCCTGAAAACGCCCTCAGAAGCTGGTGCCTGCTCAGCGGCTCCAGACCCATCTAAGGGAGAGACATCCGGGCTGGGTTCAATACTTGACAACCTTAGCGGCATACTGAATTCAAATGGGTCAACCAGTAGAGGCCTGCGACCAAAAGTAGCTGGTATCAGACGGGCCGCAAAGCACCTCACTGAGTACCCGCAAACTGGCAACTGGCTTAGGAGAAGCTTTGTCATCGGTTCTGGACCTCAACGGTCTGTCTCTGTCTTTTTCTTTGCATTTCTTTGTGAATTCCGGTAGTCGGATTGCTATTAACCAAATAACATTTCTGATAGTTAAATCTTGAGCCAAAATATTTAGATGCAAAAATATACCAATGCTTAATAGCATGCTTGGTTAAATTTTAGCACAAAACCTACAGCAAGGCATGCTGTGGCCATAAATTAGGCAAGGAAATACAGTACAAATGAAAATCCTTATGAGATATTTATTCTGCCAAGTAATACAATTATTAACTTTTACTGACATCGGTAAGGAGGCAAGAAAAAGTTTCCCAATGAGGTACTTAGCTTTAGGAAGTTGAAGGAACTACTCGGTTTTGAAACCCAAAACCAAAATTTCAGGAGTTGACCGATCGGCATCTTGTGAACTGCTTCTGCTTCGGCATCGCGACGGCAAGAAAGATAATTTTCGATTAAAATGGGTGTTGGCTGCATGTTTTATACCCCCTGACGTCATGGAAGAAGGGACAGCAACCGACGCAGAACCCAAGACTTTGTTATTCAGGCCGACTGAGGGCAACCTGCCAGCATATTACCCAAATGTAATGACTGCAACAGTGAAACACGAAAAACATCCTTCTATCGAGTGAGAAAGATGATCCTGTTTGGGTTCGAGAATCCATGGAGGACATTTCAGGTGAGACCAGAGGAAGGGGAATCAAATCTGACAAGGCCGGTAGGGGGCAACGAATATTACCAAGGGCATCAGCTGCTTTGCTTTCTGGAGAAACTTTGGGATCAAGGGCAGAGCAGGAGAAATATAGAGGAGTTGGGAGGGCAATCATGAATTAGAGCATCCCTCGGGGAATCCCCAGAAGTGCGATCAGAGCAACATAGTTGCTGCACTTGTTCTGGGGGGATGCAAATAGGTCAAAGAAAGGTTGGCCTCAGTGGCTGAAGATTGCATCCACTACTGATTGTTTGAGGGGACTACTTGTAAGGGGTCAGAATGAACCTGCTGAGCTTGTCTGCCAGGACACTGGATTTCGGTGGCATGTGAGTTGCAACAAGAAAATGGTACGAAGACACCACCCACTCCCAAACCCTCATGGCCTCTCTGCAAAGAGGGTAAGAGTGGGTTCCTCCTTGTTTGTTGATATACCACACCACAATCTGTGGGAATCGCAATCATTCCTAGAGGAAGAATGTCCTGGAAGGCTTGCAGCATGAGGAGGACTGCTCTCATCTCCAGAACACTGATAAGCAACCTGGTCTCCAAGTGTGATCACGTGCCTTGGACCATCTTTCCAATGAAATGCAACCCCCAACTGGGAAGCATCCGTGGTAATCATGGTTGAAGGGGATGGAAGAAGGAAAGGTCTGCCTAAAGTTAGGTTGTCTGGCAGTAACCACCATTGTAGATGCCTTTGGCAAACCGATGTTAGTTTGACAGGAACAGACAGAGGCTGGTAGAGTACAGACCATTGAACAGTCAAGGTCCATTTAAGGACTCAAATAAAATACCCTGCAAGAGGGTCTAGATGAATGGCAGCTGCCATAGATCCTAGATCTTGAAGTATTAGCCTTGCTGGTGGAGAAGCTTGGTTCAAGATGTTTCAGACATGATCTCTCAAAGTCTGAACACAATGATTGAAAGAGAAGCAATCTGGTTCACTGTGTCCAAGGTAGCTCCAGTGAATTCTGAGGTCTGCACTTGAAATAGGTTTGACTTTGCCAGATTTAGAGTAAGCCCCAGATGATTGGCAAGATTGAAGAAATAATATGTAGCCTGCAGAATTTGCTGCCTGGATGGGGCAGTAAAGGGCCAGTCATCCAGATATGGAAACACCCAGAATCCCTGCAGTCTCAGGTGAGCTGCAACTACTGCCATGCATTTGATGAACACCAAGGGGGCTGTGGTGAGTCCAAATGGCAGAGCTCTGAATTGAAAATGACTGGCTCCCAGACAGAAGCACAGATGACTTCTGGAGCATCTGTCCATTTTGATGTGAAAATACAAATCCTTTAAGTCCACTGAGCACATCTCTGCATCAGTGGTAGAATGGACTGAACAGCCATCAGAACTTTGCCTTCTTTACAAGAAAATTTAATTTGTTCAGATCCAAAATGGATCATAGGTCCCCAGTTTTCTTTGGCACTAAAAAAAGTGAGTATAATCCTCCTTGCTTGGTCAGGACTTCTTGGATGACTCTTTTTTGCAGTAGATTTAGAACATCTGGTACTGCGAACTCCCTCTGACTGGGTGGGACATCAGGGAATCTCTTTGGCCTCTCTAGAGGATGAAGGAAAAAGGGAATAACATAGCCTCTGGATATAATCTTTAGCACCCACTTGTTTTGTGTTGTATCAGTCCAGGTGGTAGGGTGCAGAGAAACAATGACCACCAACTGCCTCCATAGATGAGCAGTCAGGCACAGCTTCAGGAGCGCTGACAGGGCCTATCAGAAAAGGGTTCCCTGAAACTCTGATTCTGCGGTCCCCCTCTGCCCCTGGGGCAGCATCTCCCATTGAAACGTCCTCCTCTGCCCCTAAAGGAAGAATCTCCACGTTGATCTTGGGAAGAGCCCTGGGATTTACGGAACCAGGTTTTCTTTCCATTGTGCTGGCTTCTAGAAAAGGTGCTCTGTGGAGTAGAGAACTTGACCCTGATGACAAATAAGGTTCTCCGTTCTTGCTCACTGTGGGATAGGGTCTCTTTGACCTATGGCCCAAAAAGCATGGATCCATCAAATGGGGCATTAACAAAGGATGCCTTAAAGGGCTCTGAAAAATCACAAAGCCTCATCCAGACATGTCTCCAAATAGCAATGCCTGAGCTGGCTGCCAGTGAGGCACCTTCCATGAAATGGGAAATCAGCCTCATGGAAGAATTGGACAAAGACGAAAGAATGGTCAGTCGGGGGGAGACCATCTTGAAGCCCCCCACTGACATGATGTCTGCCAGAGAGTCTGACAGCTCCTTCACCAGTTCCCTCTGCAAATGAGTAAAGTGTGCCAGTTAATTCAATGCTCTCAGAGTGAAAGTGGCCATGGCGTAAATGTGCGTACAAACCTGTCCATCGCTCTGGACTGCCTGTTTGGCAGATGGACAGTGGAGTTTTGTTCTGCTAGCTCCTTTTTGGTAACTGCTGCCACAACCATGGCATCCACTGGAATACCCTTGATCCAATATGGTCTGTCCTTTGAGGGAGATAAAAATTGGTCCAGGCACTTGGGGATCAGTTCAACTGAGTCCAGCTCCTTCCAGTCCCAGCTGGACACCAAATCCACAAGCTTGTCCAATGGGGGAACAACTCAGGATGTAAACAGAGCCGGCCTGAATGCCTCCAAAAACACAGACTCCTCCAAGGATGGATGTTGGGCTGACCAACCACCTCTTTGCCTCAAGCTCTCTAAAATGTCTCCAAAGGGGACGTCCTCCAGTGTCGATCTGGGGGATCCTTCCCCCTCATCGAAAAGTCCGTGTCCTCAATAACGGACTCCAAGGGGGAGTCAATGTGCCTCCTTTTGCATGTCCTCTATCAAAGGATCTCATCTGTGGGATGCACAGGGGAGGTCTCAGAAGAAGAGGGGGCTACCTCTGGAGGAACTGTTTGGAGGCTAACCTGGACGAGCTGACTCTGGACAGGTATGACAGGCTCAAGTCTCTGATCCAAGGGGAGTTGATGGGGAGGCTTATAGGTCAAAAAGACCAGATACCCACTGGCAAGAGAACGCCCTTTTCGATGACTTGGAACACAGAAAGACCTGGAGATTTCCTCCCCTTCTCCACAGAAGCTGAAGCAACTGAAGAAAGGGCAGGAATCCCCAAGCTCCAGGCAGAATTAGATCTGAGCTGTCCAGCTCCAAAGCACCAAGGGGAACAGAAGGCTCCAACATAGTAGGAGCCAAACCCTCTCCCCAGATGTGATGGTGATATCCCGGATCAAAGACCCGCTGCCATATAAAGACAGCAAAGCAGAGGATATCAAGGCAACAGTCACAGTGAGGAGGGAAGGGTCCTGATACTCGACCTCAGCTCTCTTGGTTGTCTACAATCCAGGGATTCCAATACTGAAGGATGGATTGGAGAAAGAGACTGAACATGGAGGTAAACAATAGCAGAACCCAGAGGAGGCAGCACGGAAAAGACTCACAACTGGATCTGGGTCTTGAGAATCTTCCTGATCATCCTGTCCATGTTGGCCTCTGAAAGGCTCCTAGAAGACCTCTGGGATCAAAGCCACTAAAGGTGGCCTGCAGTGTCTAGCAGTATCTGTTGCAGCCTCAACAGCAGGAGCAGACCCAAAGCCCAATAGTGGGAGCAGCAGGGACCCCTAACTCTCAGATCAGTGATCCATGTCTAGGAGGGAATGCAGATAGCAGAACCCAGAGTTTAGGCCTAGAATCTGAGACAGAAGCTATAG
>NW_025056270.1:0-7651 GCF_019279795.1 Protopterus annectens | reverse complement strand
TAGTACAGTTCCCAGTGGGGCACTGATACACAGTGCTATGCCGTGACTCTTACTAGCGTTCACCAGTGGGGCAATTGATAGCACAGTGTTATGCCATACTCTAGTACTTACTCCACCAGTGAGGGCACTGATAGCACAATTAAATCTAGTAGCTAAACACTGGAGAGATGCCAGCCTCTTTGAACAGTGCAGTAGCAGGAAAAACTACTGTAGCAAGATTAAAAAAAAAATGTAATGATGCAATACAGTTTCATTTCTTTAATTTATAATAGCCTAGTATGAACCTGTCTGCCCTAGGGCATTTATAAGCCTAGCCAGAGTGTGTTTGGCTTTTGCCACCCATTTTAAATTAATTTTGCTATGCCCTTTTTCGAGGTTAGTATACTGTGCCTCTGACACAGAAGTGATAAATTCGGGTAAACTCTACGATCTCCCATCCACTCATCAAGATTCCTCTTGAAGAGAGTCAATGAGGGACTCTGCCTAACCTGGACTGGGATTTTATTCCAGAGTGAAGTGAGCCTCTGGGTTATGAATCTGTCCCTCCAGCATGTCCTATTTATTTCAGTGCTGAGGTTCAAGTCTCGGCGTAGCCTTACGGGATTTGGATTTTCTGAGTGCAGCATGTCCGGCTGGACATGGCTTTATACGCCAGGCACAGATCACTTCTGAGCAGGTAGCGCCACCGAGCAGAGCTGGAGTTTCTTTAACCGGGCAGCATATGGCATCTGTAAGGAGCCCTTTGATCCTCTTGGTGAGGTACTTTGGGTCTCTTCCAGTTGCTGCAGGTGGTAAGGTACATCCCAAAAGGCATTGTACTCACTATGGGCCTGATGAGGGATGAGTAAAGAGGCACGCATGATCTCCCCCTGATCTTGTAGATGTGAATCCCTTCATGATTAGGGGTGGGCTATATGAAATGTTTTTCTTAACCACTTTGGCCACGCATGGTTGTCAAAATGAGAGATTGCTATCAACTTGTCCCCAGGTCCAGAATTACTTCTCTCTTCTGTACTTCTACTGGATTACCACCTATGTGGTAATTTGCCAGGCACTTTGTTTTTGCCAAAGGATGACTATACACTTTTGACATTTAGCTTGGAGGCCATGGCAAGTTTCTGGCACCAGTTGTCTGTTTCTATGAGGCTCTTTTGGAGGATGCTTGTGTCGGCTGGAGTGTTGATTATATGCACCCAGTTTGCAGTCATCTAAAACTTGGTCAGCCACAGTCCTTCCGCATGGTTGGCCTACCGTAAATTGAAATATATATACCGAACAGAGAGTATCCCAGGACTGAGCCTTTGTGGGACGCCACTTGTAACTGGTTTTGAGTCTGACATGGCTCCAGCAATTTAACCATGTGGGTTCTGGTCCTTGAGCCAGTTTGGTAACCCATCTAGTGACATAGGGTTTATATTTAAGCTGGTGAGCTTCTATCTATAATGCCCGAGTGGGGTATTGTATCGGAAAGGCTCTTTATGCAGGTCCAGGTAGGCCAGGTGTGGGACCACCTTCCCTCGGCTAACGGTCTTTGGTGATCTGTTTCAAAGAAATCAACCAGGTTTAAGAGGCAGGATCTGCCCTTAACAAAGCCGAACTGGGTAGGATCCAGTGTCTGTAGGTCCCCAATATCTTTATTTATGAGGTCCATGATGATCCTTTCCATAGCTTTGCAGACCGCTAGTCAGGCTTATGGGCCATAGTTTCCAGGGATCCGCTGAGGCACCACCTTGTGTGGAGAGGGACCACTGCTGCTGTACGCCACTCTTTGGGTAAGACATCCTGTAGTAGCGGCTGAGATTGAACAGAGTAGTTTCTGGGCGTTTGGCCAGCTCTCATAGGTCCACATAGGTTCATACTAGGCCATCCTGGGGCAAATTATGCCTAGCCCGATTCTGTGTGGCTTATGCCACCCTTGATTTGAGTATACTGTGCCCTGTTTAGCTTACGCTCTGTCTAATAGTGACAGAGGTGTAATCCCTGGGACAAACCAATGATCCCCCATCCACTTATCGAGATACTTCTTGAAGAGATTCAGTGAGGTGCTCTGCTCTACATGAACTGGAATTTATTCCAGGAGCTTAAGGAGCCCTCTGAGTTATGAACTTGTCCCTCCAGCAAGTTCTATTTATTTCTGTGTTGAGGTTCAACCTCTAACGTAGGGCTCTAAGGGATTTAGATTGGAGGTGGAGCATGTCCATTAATCTGGATTTGACATAGCTTTGTATGTCAGGCATAGATCGCCTCAAGCAGGCGGTATGCAACTAAGCAGAGCTGGAGTTTTTTAACCGAAAGCAGCATATGGCATCTGTTTGAGACCCTGATCCTCTTGGTGAGATAATTTTTGGGTCTTACTAATGCTTAAGGTGTCTGCAAGGTACATCCCAAAAGGGCATTGTATTCTATGATGGGCCCATGAGGGATGAATAAAGGCACGACATTCTATTGATCTAGATGTGAAACCCTTCGTGATGAGGTGGGCTATGTAGAAGGTCTTTCTAACCACTTTGGCAATGTGGTTTTCAAAGGAGAGATTATGACAACTGGGTCCCCAGGTCCCTAATAACTTTCTGTAAGGTAATGGGTTTCCTCGTAATTTGTGGGCATATTGTTTTTTAAGCAAAGGGTATGACTATACATTTTTGGCATTTAGTTTTTTAAACCATGGCGCTTATAACTAGCATTCATCTCTGTGAGACCTTTTGAAGGATAAGCTTGTGCTCAGGTGGAGTTGATTATGGCTTCCAGCTTGTAGGTCGCCTGCAAACTTGGTGAGCTATAGTCCTCCCACGCTTGCCTGTACCTCGAAAAGTATATACCGAATAAGAAAGTGGTCCCAGGACAGAACCCTGTGGGACACCACTTGTAGACCGTTTCGAGCCCATGGCTCCAGCAACTCTCACTCTGTGGGTTCTGTCTTTGAGCCAGTTGCCACCCATCTTGTGACATAGGGGTTTATATTTAAGCTGGATATTCATTCATGATGCCCGAAAGTGGGGCATTGTGTCAAATGCCTGCAAGGTCCAGATAGGTTGTGTGGACTACTCCTTCCTTCATCTATGGCTTCTATGACTGCTTCCAAAGAAGTCAACCAATTCAAAAGGCAGGATCTGCCCTTGACAAAGCCAACTGGCAGGATCTAGGTCTGTGGTCCCAATGTCTTTGTTTTATGAGCTCCATGATGATCCTCTCCATAGCCTTGCAGACTAGCTAGTCAGCTTATGGGCTGACATAGGGTTCCAGGTGAGGCTCCACCTTGTGGGAGTGGGGACCACTATTGCTGTACGCCATTCTGTGTGCACATATCCTGTAGTGAGGCTGAGATTGTATAGTTGTTTTATTTGGAGGGGATTAGTTCCTCTTGTGGTTCATGTAGGATCTAACCTGGGACGCCATCTTGTCCCATGGAAGCAGTGTTTTGCTTTGGGAGAGGGCAGCCTTCACCTGGCGATCTGAGATAAGTTTGTGAGGCAGCCCTCCGTCGGGATAGATACTTGCTCTTTTGGGGGAAGGGGTGGAGGTTTGCACTGAACCTGTCTGCCAGATATTGGGCGATGTCTGTGGTTCAGTGTATTTTTGTCGCTAGAATCAACTCAGAACAAGTCTGGGAGTTGCATTCCTGGTTTCTAACATAACCGGAAAAAAGCCTTATGATCGCCTTTGCGTCCCAGCAATTTTTCTCTCAAGCTGGCCTTGGAGGATTTTTATGAGGATCGTGACTTTTTTGCTAGTACTGATCAGAGATGCCTTCCCATTAGGATTTTGCCTCTATCATGTAGTAGCTTCCTCCTTCTGTTGTACAGTTTATTTATGGCAGGGTCCACCAGACCGGACTTCGCCTTGGATGATTGGGTCTTGGTTTGTTTTGGATAGCATGATCCATGCATCTCCTGGAGATGTCTGTAGAATGCATTTATGTAGGATTCTGCAGTTTGGGCTGTAGTTTCCACTGGCCCCAAAGGATTCCACTTCGGTTTTGAGAAGTGAGAAATTCATTTTGAGAAGTTTTTCACTGTGGTTTTCTGGGCTGGGGTGGCTGGATGTGGACATCCAGTGAAATTAATTTATGGTCTGATCTTACCAATGAGGGATATACTTCTGGTGTGGAGCATAGAGTCCCCTATGCTGGTAATGATCAGGTCTAGTATGTTGTCCCCTCTTGTGGAGTGGTGACTAGTTGTTCCATAGCATTTGAGTTTATAATTCTCCCAGGAATCTTGGGCCAAGGTGCTGGGGCTTGAGTATTGCTTCCAGTCAATGTTTGGGTAGTTGAAGTCACCAATATAATGGTGTTCGGAGAGATCTTCATGTTCTCCAATGTTTTCAGGAGTTTAATGGGATTCCTGACTTTGAGAGGGTGGTCTGTGGTGGATGCTATAAACTGAAAAGCAGTCTTGCCCACTGTTAGTTGCACATGGATGGTCTCCGGATACTCGCGGCAATGCCATTAACTCCGAGGTGTGGATATCCTTGATAAATATGGAAACTCCTCCTTTGTGGTTCGGGTCCTGGGTTTTGGGGCCTAAAAGCATGATATGAGGTGGCACCTGGTAGGTGCTGGGGTGCTCTCTGGAGCCTTGAACCAGGTTTCTGTCACTGCAGAGATATCAATGTTCTCCATACTGAGGAGAGCTTCGAAAGTGCTGCATCTTGAGGTTAAGACTTCTCTGGCGCTTAGCAGCATTGCCAATTCTTAGTTTCTTGTTCCTTGTGCTGTCTATGGGGTGGGTTTGACTTTTGAGCCTTGCCTACAAAAAGGCACTATGGGGGTGGCAAGCCTTTGCCAATATCCTAAAAGCCTAGTGTGGTGACAGGTGCAAGCCATTCCTAGTGAAGCAACGTGGCTTGTCGAAGCATGTCATCCCAGGCTGACAGACACCAAAATTTTGCCATTTATAAAACCGGACCATTTTGTCTTTGTACTGGGGCATCATTCTAGGTGAGGGTAAGATGTTGCTCAAGGTCAGGAACACAGGCCTGGCTGCGCGAACAGAAGCCCCCATGTCTCTCTCTCATGTAGTCCAGGGAGGTATAAACCAGGTCATTCACACTCAGCATGTACAATGACGGAGTCATATTTGTATTTGCTTTGGAGTGACCTGAGTGCTATGCGTTGTTGGATCCTAGCACCTGACAGGCAGCTCACTGTGACCTTTATTCAGCCTGGTGAGCTGGACGCCAGTGTGTCTGACAATAGAGTCACCTATAATGAAGAGTATCAGGTGTGTTATTCAGCCTTAAGGGCTGTGGCTGCTTGGCACAATTGACTTTGTGGGTTATGTGTTGTGTGTTTTGTTTTGGAGGTAGCCGCTTTGCTTGATGTCTGCTTTGGAGGTCTCTGCTGCTTAGGTAGATTTTATTTGTGAGCCCGGTATGTTTCTTGTGCATTTGTGTTTGGTTCGATGTGGTGGGACTATGTGATAATTGGAATTCGTGCCAGGTGGAGGTTAGCTACTCTCCTCCTGGACTGGTTACACCATTTTGAGATGAGAGAGCCTATCTAGCGTTTGGCTAAATAGCATCTCACATATATTTGAACCTGTTTGGAGGAGGAGAGGGTTGTCCGTGTACATGAGACAGTTGTAACATTGCCTCAAAATTCCCTGATTCACCAGCTGGACGGGAGAGGAAACCATTGACTGACCTTTGGACATGCTAGAGTAATAGGGAAACTGAATTTAAGACGGACCAATAGAGGACAAGGGTAATCGTAGAGAGTATAAGAGTAAGTAGTGCTTATGGTTTAATAGTGCTAACTTGTAGGATTACTTAATTGGACCAGTGAAGGGCCTTAGAATGAGAATATGGTGTTTAAATTGAGAGAGCAGTTCTAAGGGAAAAAGTGAAGAGAGCAGACTTTGTGGAGCCAGGAATAGTTTAAACTCAATTAGGCGGCGCTGCCCGTTGTTGTGCTATGCACAAAAGAGGGTTTTAAGAGAGGAAGATGAAGGAGTTTTGGAATTGACCCAAAATGGCCAATAAAACTACAGTTTCAACTCAGTAACCACTCCCACAGGGGCAGGCAGGCTGCTCTGTGTTTTTCACTGCCACTTATCAACAGAGACTTTCCTTTAGCCCAAGCAAAAAATGGCCTCACAGAAACTTACAAAGAGTTTAAGAACAGCAGGCCTGTAACTGAACTTTTTTAAATCTCAGAAAAGTGGGAAAAAAGCAAGATTTTTTTTTTTTTTTTTTTTTTTGTTTCAGAGATAGCAGAGGTTAACAAGTATCAACAAGTTATAACAGTGCAGTAAATGAATCAGAAAGAAGACAGATAAAATGCAAGTTTTGAGAAAAAAACGATTTTTAAAAAATAAGTGCAAACAGGAAACCTGTAAACAGCCCTAGGTTGTGCTCTAAATACAGTTACTAATGCAGAAATCAAGTTTAATGCTTCAGAAAAATGCTCAAACAGGCTGCTATGCAGAAAAACTTAGCAACAAACAGAGAAAAAATACTCAAAATCTCAAAGTGGCTCCCTTCTCTCAGCATTTTTTCCTCTTGGAGGGTGCTTCACCAACAGCCAGCAAGCCTGAAAAGACGCCAAAACCACGAGGCAACCAGGTTTTAAGAGAGGAAGATGAGTTCATGTAGGACACAGCCCGGGACACCGTCTGGTCCCATTGATGCTGTGTTTTTTGCTTTGGAGAGGGTGAAGCTCTACCTGGGAGCATCACCTGGAGATGTCAGGGCAGCACTCTGCTGCGATAGATATTTTGCCCTTTGATGGGAGTTTTGGCGCTGAACCTGTCAGCTAGGATGTTGGCAATGTCTGTGGGTTTGGTGTATTTTTTTTTTTGTCATTTTGGACTAATTCCGAGCATATCTGGGAATTCTACCACCCAGGTTCCTAACATAACTAAAGAAAAGCCCAGGATTATCCTTAGTGTCCTGTGCAATTTTTCTGAAGCTGGCCTTAGACGCATTTTATGAGTGTCATAGTTTTTGCCAATACCGATCAGAGACTTTCCCTTTTGGGATTTTGCTCCATCATGTAGTAGCTTCCTCCTACTGCATAGTTTGTTTATGGCTGGGGTCCACCAGACAGGACGCCTGGCCTTGGAGGATTGGGACTCTTGTTTTATTTGGGATTGTGATGATCCATGCATTCCTGAAGGTGTTCATAGAATGCATTTATAGCGATTCTATGTCTGGGCCTATTTCTTCACAGGTCTGGAGTTTTGAAGGATTCCACCCTGTTTTGGAGGAGTGTGAAATTTGCTTTAGGAGAAGTTTTCATTGTGGTTTTCTAGGCAGGTGGAGTCGGATGTGAATATCCAGTGAGATTAAGGTTTATGATCTGATCTTACTTCCAGTGAGGGATACACTCTGGTCTGGAGCATAGAGACCCCATGTTGGTGATGATCAGGTCCAGTATACTCTCTTGTGGAGTGGTAACAAGTTGTTCCATAGCATTTGAGTTTATAAATTCTAGAACCTTTGGCTAAGGTGTTGGAGCTAGAGTAATGCTCCCAGTCTATGTTTGGGTAGTTGAAGCTTCCAATATAATGGTGTTTGGAGAGACCTTCATATTTTCCAGTGCTCCTGCGGAAGGCCGCAGGGGTTCCTGGGTTTGGGAGGGTGGTCTAGCATTATGCAAACTGAAGGCAGTTTTACTCCACTGTTAGTTGCACATGGATAGTCTCTGATG
>NW_025056269.1:0-7571 GCF_019279795.1 Protopterus annectens | reverse complement strand
TACTTAATGTTATATATTATAGATCCAAGTTTGCTCAGTGTCCTTCCTTCGATTTGCTCAGTGTGAAGTGGCAGAAACACTCACAAATATAACTTCTTAGGTAACAGAAAGTAGAAACCTGAGACACTTTTAAATAAAAGCTCAAAAGAAGCAATGAGGTGCTTACTCTAAGCTGTAGTCCAGGTGACCTCAGTCAACCAATGACCTTAAACAACCTTCTCTCACTGAAATCCCTTATAGCTTTGGCTAAACAAAAATGTCCTTCAACATGTGCTCAGACACACAGCCTCCACAAACACTAGGCCCAAACACAAATCTGAATATCCACAATGCTACAAATATCCACACTACTTAGGTAGAAACAAACTACAGAAATGTTTCTCATAGCAGAAAAGCAGCAGTGAGCCTTTAAATGAAAGTTTTAAACAGATAAAGGAGCCTCTAGAGAAAGCTTTTAACTGCAGACAAGTTATACGACACGCTCCTTTGAAGGAGATCAGAATCAAACAACCCAAACAGATGTTTGAATGTTTAAATGGACATTTTCCAGTTAATAACTCACACACAGTGAAACTACCTAGAAAAGTATACAGTAGACAAAATGCTATAAATAACTCGAAAAACATTAGCAAAAAAAACAGGATACTTAATGTTATATATTATAGATCCGAGTTTGCTCAGTGTCCTTCCTTTGATTGGCTCAATGTGAAATGGCAGAAACATTCACAAACTTAACTTCTTAGGTAACAGAAAGTTGAAACCTGAGAAACTTTAAAAAAAGCTCAAAAGAACCAATGAGGTGCTTACTCTAAGCTGTAGTCCAGGTGACCCCAGTCAGCCAATGATCTTAAACAATCCTCTCTCACTGAAATGCTTTGGCTTTACCAAGATGTCCTTCAACATGTGCCCAGACACACAGCCTTCACAACTACTAGGCCCAATTACAAGCCTGAATATCCAGAATGCTACAAATATCCACACTACTTCGATAGAAACAAACTGCAGAAATGTTTCTCACAGCAGTAAAGCAGCAGTAAGATTTTAAATGAAAGTTTTAAACAGATAAAGGAGCCTCTAAAGAAAGCTTTTAACTGCAAACAAGTTATATGACACTCTCCTTGGCAGGAGATCAGAATCAAACAACCCAAACAGATGCTTAATAAAAGTGGACAATTTCCAGTTAATACTCACACGCAGTGAAACTAGCTAAAGAAGTATGCAGTAGACAAAGTGCTATAAATAATTTGAAAAAATAAGCAAAAAAAGGATACTTAATGTTACATATTATAAATTTGACTTTGCTCAGTGTCCTTTCTTCGATTAGCTCAGTGTGAAATGGCAGAAACACTCACAAACTTAACTTCTTAGGTAACAGAAAGTTGAAACCTGAGACAACTTTAATAAAAAGCTCAAAAGAGCCAGCAAAGTGCTTACTCTAAGCTGTAGTCCAGGTGACCCCAGTCAGCCAATGACCCAAACAATCCTCTCTCACTGAAATGCCAAATGGCTTTGGCTAAACCAAGGTGTCCTTCAACATGTGCTCAGACACAGAGCCTTCACAAACACTAGGTCCAAATACAAGCCTGAGTATTCACAATGCTACAAATATCCACACTACTTATGTAGAAACAAACTGCAGAAATGTTTCTCACAGCAGAAAGGCAGCAGTGAGCTGAGCTTTTAAATGAAAGTTTTAAATAGATAAAGGAGCCTCTAGAGATAGCATTAAACTGCAAACAAGTTATATGACACTCTCCTTGGCAGGAAATCAGAATCAAACAACCCAAACAGATGCTTCACAAAAGTCGACAATTTCCAGTTAATATTTCACACACAGTGAAACTAGCTACAAAAGTATGCAGTAGACAAAGTGTTATAAATCACTTGAAAAAATAACAAAAAAACAGGATACTTAATGTTATATCTTACAGATTCCAATTTGTTCAGTGTTCTTCCTGTGATTAGCTCAGTTTAAAATGGCAGAAACACTCACAAACTTAACCTCTTAGGTAACAGAAAGTTGAAACCTGAGAAAACTTTAAAAAAAGCTCAAAAGAACCAATGAAGTGCTTACTCTAAGCTGTAGTCCAGGTGACCCCAGTCAACCAATGACCTTAAACAATCCTCTCTCACTGAAATGCCTAATGGCTTTGGCTAAACCAAGATGTCCTTCAACATGTGCTGACACATAGCCTCCACAAACACTAGGCCCAAACACAAGCCTGAAGATGGGCAATCCTACAAATATCTACACTACTTAGGTAGAAACAAACTACAGAAATGTTTTTTCACAGCAGAAAAGCAGCAGTGAGCCTTTAAATGAAAGCTTTAAACAGATAAAGTAGCCTCTAGAGAAAACTTTTAACTGCAAACCATTTATATGACACTCTCCTTGGCAGCAGATCAGAATCAAACAACCCAAACAGATGCTTCACAAAAGTGGACAATTTCCAGATAATACCTCTCCCACAGTGAAACTAGCTAGAAAAGTATGCAGTAGACAAAGTGCTATAAATAACTCGAAATAATAAGCAAAAAAAAAAAGAAACAGGATGCTTAATGTTATATATTTTAGATCTGAGTTTGCTCAGTGTCCTTCCTTCGATTAGCTCAGTGTGAAATGGCAGAAACACTAAGAAACTTAACTTCTTAGGTAACAGAAAGCTGAAACCTGAGACAACTTTAATAAAAAGCTCAAAAGAGCCAATGAAGTGCTGACTCTAAGCTGTAGTCCAGGTGACCCCAGTCAGCCAATGACCTAAACAATCCTCTCTCACTGAAATGCCTAATGGCTTTGGCTAAACCAAGATGTCCTTCAACATGAGCTCAGTCATAAAGCCTCCACAAACACTGGGCCCAAACACAAGCCTGAATATCCACAATGCTACAAATATCCAGACTACTTAGGTAGAAACACACTGCAGAAATATTTTTCACAGCAGAAAAGCAGCAGTGAGCCTTTAAATGAACAATTTAAACAGATAAAGGAGCCTTGACAGAAAGCTTTTAACTGCAAACAAGATATATGACACTCTCCTTGCAGGAGATAAGAGTCAAACAACCTAAACAGATGCTTCATAAAAGTGGACAATTTCCAGTTAATATCTCACACACACTGAAACTAGCTAGAAAAGTATGCAGTAGACAAAGTGCTTTAAATAACTCAAAAAATAAGCAAAAAACAGGCTACTTAATGTTATATATTTTAGATCCGAATTTGCTCAGTCTCCTTCCTTTGATTAGCTCAGTGTGAAATGGTAGAAACACTAACAAACTTAACTTCTTAGGTAACAGAAAGTTGAAACCTGAGACAACTTTAAAAAAAAGCTCAAAAGAACAAATGAGGTGCTTACTCTAAGGTGTAGCCCAGGTGATCCCAGTAAGCCAATGCCCTTAAACAATCCTCTCTCACTGAAATGCCAAATGACTTTGGCTAAACCAAGATATCCTTCAACATGTGCTCAGACACAGAACCTTCACAAACACTAGGCCCAAATACAAGCCTGAATATCCACAATGCTACAAATATCCACACTACGTAGGTAGAAACAAACTGCAGAAATGTTTCTCACAGCAGAAAAGCAGCAGTGAGCTTCTAAATAAAAGTTTTAAACAGATAAAGGAGCCTCTAGAGGTAGCTTTAAACTGCAAACAAGTTATATGACACTCTCATTGGCAGGAGATCAGAATCATTCAACCCAAACAGATGCTTCACAAAAGTGGACAATTTCCAGTTAATACCTCTCACACAGTGAAACTAGCCAGAAAAGTATGCAGCTGACAAAGTGCTATAAATTACTCGAAAAAATAAGCAAAAAAAAAAACAGGATACTTAATGTTATATATTATAGATCTGAGTTTGCTCAGTGTCCTTCCTTTGATTAGCTCAGTGTGAAATGGCAGAAACACTCACAAACTTAACTTCTTAAATAACAGAAAGTTGAAACCTGAGACAACTTTAAAAAAAGCTCAAAAGAATGAATGAGGTGCTTACTCTAAGCTGCAGTCTAGGTGACCATAGTCAGCCAATGACCTTAAACAATCTTCTCTCACTGAAATGCCTAATAGCTTTGGCTAAACAAAAATGTCCTTCAACATGTGCTCAGACACACAGCCTCCACAAACACTAGGCCCAAACACAAGCCTGAATATCCACAATGCTACAAATATCCACACTACTTAGATAGAAACAAACTGCAGAAATGTTTCTCACAGCAGAAAAGCAGCAGTGAGCCTTTAAATAAAACCTTTAAACAGATAAATGACCCTCTAGAGAAAGCTTTTAACTGCAAACAAGTTATATACCACTCTCCTTTGCCGGAGATCAGAATCAAACAACCCAAACAGATGCTTAATAAAGGTGGACAATTTCCAGTTAATACCTCACACACAGTGAAACTAGCTACAAAAGTATGCAGTAGACAAAGTGCTATAAATAACTCGAAAAAATAAGCAAAAAAACACAGGCTACTTAATGTTATATAGTATAGATCCGAGTTTGCTCAGTGTCCTTCCTTCGATTAGTTCAGTATGAAATGGCAGAAACACTCACAAACTTAACTTCTTAGGTAACAGAAAGTTGAAACCTGAGACAACTTTAAAAAAAAAGTTCTAAAGAACGAATGAGGTGCTTACTCTGAGCTATAGCCCAGGTGACCCCAGTCAGCCAATGACCTAAACAATCCTCTCTCACTGAAATGCCTAATGGTTTTGGCTAAACCAAGATGTCCTTCAACATGTTCTCAGACACTGAGCCTTCACAAACACTAGGCCCAAATACAAGCCTGAGTATTCACAATGCTACAAATATCCACACTACTTAGATAGAAACAAACTGCAGAAATGTTTCTCATAGCAGAAAAGCAGCAGTGAGCTTCTAAATGAAAGTTTTAAACAGATAAAGGAGCCTCTAGAGATAGCACTAAACTGCAAACAAGTTATATGACACTCTACTTGGCAGGTGATCAGAATCAAACAACCCAAACGGATGCTTCACAAAAGTGGACAATTTCCAGATAATACCTCTCCCACAGTGAAACTAGCTAGAAAAGTATGCAGTAGACAAAGTGCTATAAATAACTTGAAATAATAAGCAAAAAAAAAAAAAGAAACAGGATGCTTAATGTTATATATTTTAGATCTGAGTTTGCTCAGTGTCCTTCCTTCGATTAGCTCAGTGTGAAATGGCAGAAACACTAAGAAACTTAACTTCTTAGGTAACAGAAAGCTGAAACCTGAGACAACTTTAATAAAAAGCTCAAAAGAGCCAATGAAGTGCTGACTCTAAGCTGTAGTCCAGGTGACCCCAGTCAGCCAATGACCTAAACAATCCTCTCTCACTGAAATGCCTAATGGCTTTGGCTAAACCAAGATGTCCTTCAACATGAGCTCAGTCATAAAGCCTCCACAAACACTGGGCCCAAACACAAGCCTGAATATCCACAATGCTACAAATATCCAGACTACTTAGGTAGAAACACACTGCAGAAATATTTTTCACAGCAGAAAAGCAGCAGTGAGCCTTTAAATGGAAAATTTAAACAGATACAGGAGCCTTGACAGAAAGCTTTTAACTGGTAAACAAGATATATGACACTCTCCTTGCAGGAGATAAGAGTCAAACAACCTAAACAGATGCTTCATAAAAGTGGACAATTTCCAGTTAATATCTCACACACACTGAAACTAGCTAGAAAAGTATGCAGTAGACAAAGTGCTTTAAATAACTCAAAAAAATAAGCAAAAAACAGGCTACTTAATGTTATATATTTTAGATCCGAATTTGCTCAGTCTCCTTCCTTTGATTAGCTCAGTGTGAAATGGTAGAAACACTAACAAACTTAACTTCTTAGGTAACAGAAAGTTGAAACCTGAGACAACTTTAAAAAAAACCTCAAAAGAACAAATGAGGTGCTTAATTTATGGGTGTAGCCCAGGTGATCCCAGTAAGCCAATGCCCTTAAACAATCCTCTCTCACTGAAATGCCAAATGACTTTGGCTAAACCAAGATATCCTTCAACATGTGCTCAGACACAGAACCTTCACAAACACTTTTAGGCCCAAATACAAGCCTGAATATCCACAATGCTACAGCAATATCCACACTCACTAGAGTGAAACAAACTGTAGAAATGTTTCTCACAGCAGAAAAGCAGCAGTGAGCTTCTAAATAAAAGTTTTAAACAGATAAAGGAGCCTCTAGAGGTAGCTTTAAACTGCAAACAAGTTATATGACACTCTCATTGGCAGGAGATCAGAATCATTCAACCCAAACAGATGCTTCCACCACAAAGTGGACAATTTCCAGCATAATTCCTCTGCCACACACAGTGAAACTAGCCAGAAAAGTATGCAGCTGACAAAGTGCTATAAATTACTCGAAAAAATAAGCAAAAAAAAAAAAACAGGATACTTAATGTTATATATTTTAGATCTGAGTTTGCTCAGTGTCCTTCCTTCGATTAGCTCAATGTGAAATGGCAGAAACACTCACAAACTTAACTTCTTAAATAACAGAAAGTTGAAACCTGAGACAACTTTAAAAAAAGCTCAAAAGAATGAATGAGGTGCTTACTCTAAGCTGCAGTCTAGGTGACCCCAGTCAGACAATCACCTTAAACAACCTTCTTTCACTGAAATGCCTAATAGCTTTGGCTAAACAAAAATGTCCTTCAACATACAGCCGCTCAGACACACAGCCTCCACAAAACACTAGGGCCCAAACACAAGCCTGAATATCTACAATGCTACAAATATCCACACTACTTAGGTAGAAACAAACTGCAGAAATGGTTCTCACAGCAGAAAAGCAGCAGTGAGCCTTTAAATAAAACCTTTAAAAACAGATAAATGACCCTCTGAGAAAGCTTTAACTGCAAACAAGTTATATACCACTCTCCTTGTCGGAGATCAGAATCAAATGAACCCAAACAGATGCTTTAATAAAGGTGGACAATTTCCAGTTAATACCTCACACACAGTGAAACTAGCTGGCCAAAAAGTATGCAGTAGACAAAGTGCTATAAATAACTCGAAAAAAATAAGCAAAAAAACACAGGCTACTTTAATGTTATATAGTATAGATCCGAAGTTTGCTCAGTGTCCTTCCTTCTCGATTAGTTCAGTATGAAATGGCAGAAACACTTCACAAACTTAACTTCTTAGGTAACAGAAAGTTGAAACCTGAGACAACTTTAAAAAAAAAGTTCTAAAGAACGAATGAGGTGCTTACTCTGAGCTATAGCCCAGGTGACCCCAGTCAGCCAATGACCTTAAACAATCTTCTCTCACTGAAATACCTAATACTTTTGGCTAAACAAAAATTTCCTTCAACATGTGCTCAGACACACAGCCTCCACAAACAGTAGGCCCCAACACAAATCTGAATATCCACAATGCTACAAATATCCACACTACTTTAAAACAACTTTCTCACGAAAACAGAGTTGTCTAAACAAAAGTTTTTCAACATTTTAAAGGCAGCCTCCACAAACATAGGCACTAACTCAAAAAGCTTAATACCACATCTACAAATATCAGATATAGAACAAATGCAAAAGGGGAAATTTCA
>NW_025056268.1:0-8306 GCF_019279795.1 Protopterus annectens | reverse complement strand
AGGCTCAGCCATGAAACTAGAAAACGAGAAAAGACCAAAAACTTGTAAAAATAAAAAAATGAAACTCCAACAAATCACGCCAGTCACTGAAAGGTATATTTAATCCGTTGGCAGCTTTCATACATAAAAATCAGTGATACACTTCTTCAGGCGGTCATTTACAAAAACAATGTTGCATATACCCACCCAACAATACATTACTAATTATGATTAGACAATCAAAAGTTTAAAGAACCATGAACCTTAAAAATGCCTTAAATACACACCCTCATTAATTTCTTTCTTAATAATAAGCATATACCATGTTTTTTTAAAACAAACATTAAAGCTAAATATTATTAATTAAAATGTAAGTATAAAGATAATACTACATTTAATCAGCTTCTAAAAACTCTCAGTTTCAACAAACACTTCACACAGAACACATTTCATTTTATGCCAGGGTAGACACTAAGCTTCAGTTTTAAATTGCCACCAGGAGCGTGCCACTTTCTTCTTCAAGTTTAAAGGTGCCATGCACCACCCCTAGGATTTATATGTACCTTCTGAACTACATTAAACCAAAACTGTGATCCGGGGAATTCTGAAATATGCTTGTGCTAGCATTTTGTGGTAAATTATGCCTTTAGATATAGCGGCATATATATGCTCCATTATATCCATTGTTTTCAGTTAATACGTTCTGTTTTTCCCTAAATAGAAACAAGAACAAAATTCATGTAAACTAAATAAACCACTCCTGGAGTCTCACAGTTGTACTTTTCTTTACAATAATATTTATGCCCCTTTATCTCAAAAGTAGAACCTGTCCTTATATATTTATAGTACCTACACCATCCACATTTAAACATACCCTTATTTGGCTTGTAGTTAATGGCACTTGATTCAAATAAATTCTTAAGTGATGGTCCTTTTTTGTATACCATAACAGGTTTAAAACCCAAAGCTGATTGCAAATTAGCACTATTAGAAAATAAAGACCAATTATTAACCAATATTTTCCTAACATATGGTGTCAAATTGTTAAATTGAGTTAGGAAACTAACATTATAGTTAGTTAAAGGTTTTTGAAATGTTAAAATTTCATTGTTATCTTGATTATGTTCTACCATCAAAAGAATCTGTTCATTCCACTACACCGTTGGTTACCAATAAAGGGGCCCAATTGACCTGTCTGTCTTTTTTAATGTCACTTCCAGTGAGATTATAGAGTGAATTAATTCTTAGGGTAACCTCATATTTACAAAACATTTTAAACAATGTATTACATTCATCCAAAAACAACTGGTCCGTACTGCACATGCGAGATGCACATACAACCTGGCCTTTAATAACACCCTTTTTCTGGAAAAAAGGGTGAAAACTACTAAAATGTAAAAAGGAATTACTGTAAAATGACTTTCTATATATGCTAGTGTCAAATCTGTTATTAACTACATCTTTAACAATAAGAATGTCCAGAAAATTAATAGTTGACTTTTCATATGAAAATGTAAATTTTAAAAAAGAGGAAAATGAAGACATTACGCCAACTAAATTCTTTGCTTCAGCTTTATTTAGCTTCATGTAAATTTTGTTCTGTTTTCTATTTAGGGAAAACAGAACGTCAACTGAAACAACGGATATATGAGCATATATATGCTATATCTAAAGGCATAACCACAAATGCGTTAGCCAAGCATATTTCAGAATTCCCAGATCACAGTTTTTGGTTTAATGTAGTTCAGAAGGTACATATAAATCCTAGGGGTGGTGCATGGCACCTTAAACTTGAAGAGCAAGAGCTCCTGTGGCACTTTAAAACTGAAGCTTATGTCTACCCTGGCATAAATGAAATGTGTTCTGTGAAGTGTTTGTTGAAACTGAGAGCTTTAGAGCGATAAATGTAGTATTATTTTTATATGACATTTTAATTAATAATATTTACTTTACCCACAGACAAACACAAGTTTCCCATATTAAGAATTGACCCTTTTATCTATCTAGTTACACAGTCTAGGATGACATCATCATTGTAGTGCAGAGAACATGCTTCTGTTAAAAGTGTGATAAAGTGCAGAGGAAGCTAAGTGCAAAGTTAAATGCATTCTCCTTAGAGGAAGTGAATTCAGCAGCTTTGACGATGAAATGTTCCTTATCCTTCACTATACCCTCACACACACGTACACACACACACACGCACACACACGCACACACACACACACACACACACACACACACACACACACACACACACACACACACACACACACACGTTTCCTATGTTATGTTGAGAATTAAACCTCTTACCAACCTAGTTACACAATCTAGAGAGCACAGTATTAGTTGCAAGCATTACAGGAGACGTCTGAAATTAATGATGTGAAAAAGCACAGTTGTGACTGGTAAAAATTCACTATTTGGCACATATGGTACAATGCATCACAGGTTTTGGGACAAATGCATATGTGTGCATAGGACAACATAACAGCACTGTGATTGTCCCATGTAATGGCATACTTCTCTACTAAGATTTATATATTGCTCTTCATGTATATTTTGTTACTGTGAGTACCTGTTTCACAGTATGGGATGCCAATGACAATCACAGTTATAAACCAGTGGATTATCAATCAAACATTCCTGCCACTTCATTCCAGGATGATTACACAGTTGTCTCATCTCATGCTTGCCCAATGTGCATCGACAAGACAGACAATTCTTACATAGGACAGTGCACTGCAGAATAACAGTGATGGATTATGTGTGAATAGGTTAACCAACTTTGTAACACAGTTGCAAGTGTAACCATTGAAGAGCAGACATAAATTAATAGACTGAATTAATTGAGTCAACATCACTCTGAAATCAAGATAACTTGTTAAAACCCAGTACAGACATAAAAATTTTGTGCAACCTAAACAAAGAATTATTTGTTATAAATGTCTTTTTTACACTGTGCCTGAAGTGCAGCACTGGTTAGCTCTGTTGTGCTGCTGATGGTAAAGTATTGGCAGATGCAAAATCAGATCTTCAATTAGCATAAGTATATGGTGCTCTTTGCTGACTTTCATGCAAAGAAGCAGTATACATATACAACCATATATGAATCTGCTGGAATACTGAACCCTATATGTGTTATGGTCATGTTTCATGTCTCATGATTTACACATTTGTCATGACAGTTGCATTTAGTCAATCTTTACATGAATGCAACAGGTGTATTATGAGGAACGAAACATGTTATTGCTAGTAGAAATGTGGCTTATGGAAATATTTTGGAATCAAAGAGGTTTATTGGATGATCCAGAAGTGATGGAAAGAGATGGAGAGTTGGTGACAGCAATCCACAATAACGACATAATAACACATTAGTTCATGTTTCACATCTGCATATATCTGTATTGTGTTACTGTTTGTCTTATAAGCATAATTATTCAGGCAAGATCTGTACAAGACAGGCTTTAGAATAGAATCCAGACACATTAATATAACGGCAGGATAATAGTGTGTTAAGGAAAGGTGTAGCCACCATTTGCAGCCACAGGAGTCATGCAAAACATTCAAAAATAGTTTTGCATACATCTAGATTTGAATCATGAGAGCATTCCAAGAAAAAGCCTACAGACCTGAGCATTATCTAGCAGTAGATCTGAGCGCTATCTTATCATGCTGTAAAGGAATTCTTCCTTCACATCATTTAAATAAGACAACTTACTGAAGCAGTAGGAGTGAACATAGAAAGATGCAGATGTATGAAGAGAGGAATATCAACAATATTTTTGTGGGACATGTGGGGCCATCTGTATGCTGTGCTACTCCTACTTATTATCTCAATTTTAAGCTGCCATTGTCTGTTCAATAAAGTGCTTGCCATATAGAGCAGGAAGGGCCAGGAGAGTGGAACCAACATTAAGACATAGGCAGGATAAGGATGGCTTAATAAGTCTCCTTGATGGGGCTGCAGTGTTTTTGCAAATGATGTCTTGCTGTACTATTCAAATGGTATGGTACTAAAATGCTGTATATGGAGAGAAATATAGACATTTGCAGTTAACTATATGATTGAAATATGAAATGTCATGAAATAATATTTTGACCTACAACTGTAATCAAACTCATGACACTGCAAAAAAATCAGTCGACAAACAGTGGAATTATCTCAACATGCCATATAGGAAGTTACAGTTTATTACATCTAGAAGCTTAATAAATGTTAATTAACTATTTCACAATGCTGCCTTTAGTCTGCCATTATCTGCATTCTCATTGCTCAGCAGATGTAAACACATTTGTGTGAAGGTAACCAGACTACTGCAGCTGGAATTAAAATCTTCATCTTTTGACATAGGAAGTTAAATAGTGGTCACTGTCACTCAGCATGTATTGGTGAGTGAAGCCAACCTCCATGCAAATGCTGAGGACAAAAAGTAAAGTCTTTTCAATGTACCATTTCTGGCCATATGTGTTGTGTGTGATTCTATTTTTTGACCAGGTAAAACATTTGAAAAAGGGGTTGATATGACAGTGGTGAAAATAGGGGTGGCAAGCAGAGGGTAGGACACAGGGGAAAGAATACAGGAATTTGCAAGTTTTGTGGGAGAGCACCATAGTTACCCACTTATTCACGACACAAATTTAGACAAAGAATTTCATGACTTTGGAGAGTCAGCATACCAGAGGTGAGTGACAACAACTGAATAATGTTATATAGCCAGCTGGACCAAACCAAATATGTCAAGATGACACATAGGTGAAGTGGAGAGCTATGTCTGGGACATAGTTCTTTTGGGACAGGTACACACTTTTTCTGTATTTTTCTAAACATAGAGGACTGTTGGAGAAGATGCTTTGGAATGTCAGGTTGGTAGGGTAAGTTAGGAAGCAGGTACAGACATGCAGGACATACAAGACAGACAGGAATGATGAAGGACACAAAAGATTTGGGGGACCCCATGATTGGAGATAGCTAGAAGACATTGGAGGCACACCCATGTCCAGTGTAAGAACAGTGAGAATCTAGTCCTCACCCTCAGAACTGTCATCATTGTCTTCTGTGACACTTGACTGGATCAGTGCTGGATGTGGCATCCATTTACCAATATAATACAGAACCTTTTCAATCTTGTCAGTTCGGTCACTGAAACCCCTCTCTGTTATGTCCTCCACCAACTCCTGCCAGGTGACAAAATCACCACCTCCACTAGTACTGTTCCTTGGGGCTACCACTGCACCAGCAGTTGGGCAGAGCTGTCTGAAGCAGTTGGAGTAGGATGGGCAGGGGATGTGGAGGCAATGCTGACACATTGTGATCTTGACATGCTGGCTGTCTGTGCTTCCACCTGTGGAGGTATGGCAGGCTGAGCTCAGTGGTCAGTCTACCTGTCTGTATTGTTGGTTATTTTGTGTTTAGCAGCAAGTATGCAATCAGCAGAATTTAAATAAATTAATAAAAAAAGAGAGAGAGATAGGGTTGGGAAGACACAAAACAGAGATAATTAGCTCCTTGGCATGCCACATTATTTTATTTATTCACTTATTTTTTCAGTACATAAACAAATATGATAAATGACTGTGTACACCTTTACCACATCCAGATATGATGGAACAGTATCAATATATCATAAAATAAACAAATCTCACTGCTAGGATATAAGAAATAGCACCCTTTATTTCCCTATGCCATATAGGATATATGCATCCACATCTGATAATTGCACTTAACATAACCAAATTGTTCCTGACATTCATTATTGCTGCTCTGGGTATTGAACCCACACACAGTTAAGTTGTTTTCTCATTGCTTAATGCAACCAGTAAGAACTTTTGGAGAAGGCACACATGCTTGATATCAAGTTTGAGGTATGCCTGCTCTAGATGCTAGGGGGTGAGGGACTGAATATGCTTATCTGGTTTGCATTTGGATCTGTAGCATACTTATACCATGCACCTCTGAGGTGAGTTAGTCCCTACTGGTGCACCACACAGTTTGCTGCTATTTTCTCTGCAGTTGTACAGGAGTTAAAAAGAAAAGAACACATATGAAAGCATAATGAATAACAGTATTGGCTGTCTAATGCATGCTATATCATTGAATGTTGATGGGCCAATATACTTACACAACTCAGGGGTGCTTGTAGTCTTAAAGTTATCCTCCCATTGGCTTAAGATGTCCTGCTTGTGCTTTTCCATGTCACTATAGTGGTGATGACTGTTTCCCAATGCATGGAATGCCAGTTGCATATGAGACAACCTTGTCCAAGTTATTTCAAGCCTCAGCCTAATACAGAGACCCAGTTTAACCCCCACAGTAGCCTGTGGCTGTATTGCTTCATGAGAAGTGCAACAAAAATCCTAGACTCCTCAACATCTCACCTTTGTGCTCTAAAGTTAGGACTATCCTCTTCATCTTCAGCCATGTCTGCAGAAATCTATATGTCTGAATTGGCACCCAGTTCAGATCTCAAATGTAATAGCTTGTACACAAGGACACAAAGCCTTAATAACTGTATTTGTCCAATTGCAAGCATATGGTTTCTTTGAAAGACACATTGACATTTACATCTAATAACAATAAAGGTGAGAAACACAGAACTGAGATTTGCCATGTGTGACGCTCAGCCTTTTGACATGTGCCAATATTCAATAATAAAATATCTAATGGCTCACTTGTAATCATTGACATTTGGAAGGGTAGATAGGATGAATTGTGACATATTTTGATGTTGGGACTTACACGCACTTAAAATTATGTTTTTCCTGCTGGAAATCAAATCCGTGGGGTAATGATTATAAAAAAATTGAAACTTAGCTTTTTAATTCTCATTGCACAGGAAAACTTCCTTTTAAGCCTCATAATTAGAGATACACTAAATTTGGAATTAATGGACATTTACTTCAGAAAGGCCTGTGTATGTGACTTTAAGCAGTCCTTTGAGTGCATTCTTATATAAAAGGCAGTATTTCTGTTTGTAAATATATTTAAGAAGGCTGGAGTTGTATGACCTGAGTAATACAGGTGGGGCTATGTTACATACATACTTCACAAGACATGCTGTCATAAACACATAGAATATGTGATGAGTCATAATGATTATAACAAATCTATTGTACCCATCATACATATGCAAGGGGATTTTTAATTAAATATCCTCACTGTCATGTTTAACAAATTGTACACACACTGTCTTGAGGTTATATGTGAAGGACTAATGATATATGCTAAATAGAAACGTTTAATTATGCAAGAATTTGTGACACCCGAGCCCTGGCCCAGCAATCAAGGAGCCTTAATCCTCACCACTAACACCAGAGAGGGCATCTCATATATGAGGAAAGGATAACAAATACACACAGTAAAGTGCAATTTCCCTTAAGAGCAGACAGAGATCACAGTCAGTCCGGGGTTGGTCACTCCCTTGCTCCCCAGGTCCCCACTAAGACTCCCCACTGGCACAGCTATAGGTTCCAGATCTCAGCCTAGTGGGCAAGCTAAATCCGTTAGCACCCTCTATGTCCAGCCAGTGCTTCGTGTCCCTGCCCAAGTAGCTGACACACACACACACACACACACACACACACACACACACACACACACACACACACACACACACACACACACACACACACACACACACACACACACACACACACACACACACACACACACACACACACAGACACACACAAACAGACACACACACACACACACACACACACACACACACACACACACACACACACACACACACACACACACACAAACACACACACATGCACTTTGAGATAAAAGTTTATACAACCACATAGACACTCCTGGGGTAGGCTGGAACAGGTTCTCCAGCTGTACCCCTTTTACCCAGACTATACGGTAGTAACAGCTGCCACCACCCACTAATAATTATCAGCTGCTCAAAGGCCCTTAAAAGGGTGTCCAGTTATTACTGTGCAATGTTATTATCCAATTGGTAAGTGTGACTAATCAGTCAAGGCTTATTAGAGTGGCTTTGTACAGTAAACTCTATAAATATGCAATGTACTCTATAGCTTAACTTATCTCTACACAAACCAGCCACAGTTAAAAGGTTTTAAAATATTTAATCATAAATTAAAACCACAAGACAATACTTTCTACTACTCAGTCAGTGCTAGTCAAAAGATTTCAGAGATCACACAGAAATACTTAAAATAAATCAGTATTACAGTTCTGATATCACAGAAAAATACTTAGACTAATCTTTATAGTTCCTAGCTACTTCTAGGAGAAAACACAGTTCTAACATAATACTTACATAAAGAGAGCATAAGGCAGTGCTGAGTTGGATGTT
>NW_025056267.1:0-7340 GCF_019279795.1 Protopterus annectens | reverse complement strand
CAGGCTTCTGTCACTGCACAGACATCGATGTTCTCCATAATGGGAAGTGCCTCAGGGGCATGCATATTGCAGTTTACACATCTGGCATTGGTCAGCATTACCCTTATGTTTCCTACCACTTATGTTTTCTAGGGTGGTGGGTAGTCTTTTGGCCTTGCCTAAAAGGCTCTATGGAGGTGGCAAAGGCCTTATCCAGTATCCAGACGAAAGGGTAACAGGTGCAAGCCATCCCGGGAACAGCAGCATGGCTTGTCATGCTGACATCTGATGCAGACAGACATTAGAGCCTCTTGGACTGACAGCTGTAACTGTGCCAGCTGTTAAACAAGAGCATTCTGCGTTTGTACTGTGGCATCATTCTTGGTGAGGGTTGATGCTGCACAGCCAGTGTCATACCGCCTGGGGTACATACTCAGAGGGTCATCCATGTCTCTATTCATGTTGACCAGGGAGGTACATCTCAGGTAATTCACACCAGCATGGACATTGAGTGCATCATATTTCTGCTTGCTTTGGGGTGACCTGCGTACTTGTGTTATGTGGCATTTTGTGACAGCCTACAGGCAGCTTACTTACCCTTTCCCTTGTTCAGTCTGGTGGGGGACAGCAGTGTGTCTCCCTATACAGACACCTATTACAACTGTATCAGGCATGTTGTTTCTCCTTCTGGCCTGTGACTGTTTGGCACACCAGCTTTGTGTACTATTGTTGCATGTGCTATGTTTGGAGGTTGTGGTTGCTTGTGATCTGCTTTGGAGGCTTCTGGGTGTGGTGTGTTTGTAATTAGGCCCCCGGAATTTTTTTCTGTGTTTATGTGTTTGGTTTACAGTTGTGTAGGTCTATGTGGGACTGGGTTTGTGGTGTATGTGGTTACCTTCTCCTCCTGACTAGTTTTGACAGTACTGAGTTGGGGAGCTCAACCTCTGGTTTGGATACATGGTTGCATCTTCACATAATTTGTATTTATTGGGGAGTTTGTGGTTGTCTGTGTATTTGGGGGAGGTGTCACATTGCCTCTGGATTCACAGATTCTACTTGTTGTGGCTGGACTTAGTGGATTGTATGTGTGGACATATTTATTGCCATACTACTGTCAGTGATTACTTCCTTTTATGTTTTTTATCATGTGGTAGCTTCCTCATTCTCTTGCATGGTTTGGTAATGGCTGGAGTCCAGCATGCCAGATGCCTGCGTATGGCATTGTGTGTTGTTGTTATTTGTGATTGCATATCCAAGCATTCCTGGCTGTTTTCATGGAATGCCTGTATAACATGTTCGGGGGCCCATATTCTGCACTTGCACGGGGCCCTTTTGTGGATTCAACATCAGTTTGGAGGGTGCAACCTATGCTTTACACATGTTTTTCACTGTGGTATTCTGGCCAGGGACTGGGGTCGGATTTTATATCCAGTGTGATTACTCTATGGTCTGGTCTTACCAGTGAGGATACACTTCTCATCTTGCCATCCAGTACACATGTTGCTGATTATCACATCCAGTATGCTTACCCTCTTGTGGGAGTGGAGTTGTTCCTGGGCTTTTTGGGTTTATGGATTCTGGAACTTTTCTCCTACTGTGTTGGTGCTAGTATAATGCTAGTGTATGTCTGGGTATTTTCAGTCAAGCAATATAATGTGGTTTGGGGGCTTGATATATTCATGTATTCCAACATAGGCCAGGTGCAGTTCCTGGTATTAGGACAGTAGTCTGCAGGGCTATATCCCTGGGAGGCGGTTTTAGCCATTGGTATTTGACCATGGCTAATCCATGCTGCTTCTTGTTGTGGTACCAACATGGGGTGTGGTTATCCTTGACATTTATTGCTAGTCACCCTCCTTTGTAGCTTGTTCCATGTTTTGGCTGTACAGCACAGTATGAGGTGTACCTGGTAGTGTTAGGGTGCTGATGTGAGCCTTGACCCCTCTATTACAGGACTGGTATCACATTCTCCATACTGTGTGTTTTCACTGCACACATCTTGCTGTTTAGACTTCTGGCATTGGGTAGCATTACATCTAGGTTCCTATCCCTTGTGGTACCTATGAAGGTGGGTTTCTGTTTTGAGCCTTACCTATTCAGGGCATGCTGTGGGGACTGACAGCCTTTGCCAGTATCCATGGGGGATGGAATGATAGGTGCACCCCCCTAGCAGGTGGTGCATCATGTCATGCTCATGTTTCCCAGCCCGAAACACATTGGCTCCCATTTGACTAACTGCATTACTTCAGCCAGTTATTGCACTTGATCATCCCATCGTCATTTTGTGGCTTCATGCTTGGTGAGGGTGGATGTTAGTCAGGGTGCTCAGGTGTGCATATAGTACATGGTGTTACATTACTTAACACATGGCATTCATGCGTCAGGTGGTGCTGCAGGACTGTCTCTGTCGGATGCGCATATTACACTTCCCCGTACATGTTTGTGAGCAGGTCATGTCATTTTAGGCATCCATGTTATTATTTGAGTGGGTCAGAAGGGATATCATTCCCAGGGTTCCTACTGAGCCAGTGTATGTGCTATGCGTTGCCTCTTTGCCAAGGCCAGGGCATACTGGGCATGCCTTCTTCTGCCTACTGGGGCAGGCTCAGGTTGTTCCTCCTCATCACGCTCTGCCTGTGATGGCCTTGGCAGTGATGGGGGGGCTGTTTGGCCCAGCCCTATGCTGGTCCTGCTGCAGCTGTTTTCACAAGATCATATTATGTAGCATAGCACATACCATGGCAATTTGTGTACATGTAGTTGGGTAGTCGTGCAAGGCCCCACCAGATGTGTTCAGATACCGGAACCGACTTGAGCAGCCCAAACACACGCTCTATTACATTACTGTTTGTGCATGTGCCTCATTATGGGGTTCCTGTTCAGGGGGTTTTTTGGGGGTTGGGCCCTTCCCGAAATTTTTGGGTGTCCCCCTTCAAAACCACGGCCTTTTTTTTTTTTGCTTTTTTTGATTTGTTTTTTTTTTTGTTTTTTTTTTTTTTTTGTTTTTTTTCTTTTTTTTTTTTTTTCCCCCCCCCCCCCCCCCCCCCCCACCCCCCCCCACCCCCCCCCCCCCCCCCCCCCCCCCCCCCCCCCCCCCCCCGGTGCGTCCCCCCTTTTAAACCTTTTTTCCCCCTTTCCCCAAACCCTTAGGGGGGTTTTTTTTCCGGGGGGTTGGGGAATGGGGCCCCCCATTGGGCCCCCAAATTTTTTCTTTGGTTTTTTTTCAGCTTTCATTTTTTAAAAAATTTTCCCCAAAGGGGGGGGAATTTTTTGGAAAATTTTTTTTTTGGGAGCCCAAAACACGTCTATTACATTACTGTTTGTGCATGTGCCTCATTAGGGCGTTCCTGTTCAGGTGTGTGTGTTTCTGATGGGTGTCATCAGCCACGGCTCCAGTGCATAACCTGCATCCCCACTAGGTGTCCGTGTGGGATGTCCCCATTGGCAAATGTCTGGTACAGCGCCAAATGCCAGATGGGAATCGACTCCCAGGCAGCCAGCAAAATTCATTATTATGCCCTGGGCATCACACGACCTGGCAGTTGATGGAGGGAAGCCCTTGCGGTTAATGTAGGCCCTACCGCTCACCGTGGTGCTTTGATGATGTGGCAGTCTATTGCACCCACTACCTCAGGGTTTTCCCGCTATTTGCTGGAAGAGACGATATTGCTGGCCAATACCTCACGGGCATTGGGGAAATATACATGATCACCGACATGTGCTGACATGGCATCCAGGAACTGGTGCAGTACCCTGGAGGCTGATGCCTGTGATATCCCCATCATATCACCAGTTGGTCTCTGGAAGGTACCTGTTGCTAGTATTCTTAGGCCAACACATACCTTGGTTTCCACTGGGATGGGTTCCCCTCTGTTGGTTCTGTGTGTGAGGCATGGCCTGCACAGCTCAACAATTTGCTGCAGGAGCTCTCTGTCCACTCTATAGTGCTCTACTATCTCCAGCTCATGTAACCCATGGTAGGTGACCCTGGGCCTGTACACTCTTCTCCGTCTCCCCACTGTGGGTTGTCTGGCACCATCTGCATTGTCACCACCCTCAGCAAGTCGCCTATGTCTCATTATGACAGCTATGGCAGCCCCTAACATTTCTGCTCTGAGTGAAGCTTTTTCAGTTTTCACTTCTATTAGCTTACTCCTGTCTTGCAGTGTCTCTTAAGAGAAACATCCTGCACTACTGTTTGCAGAGTTTTAAGTGCTGGGCTGGGCTACTATTCTGCCTGTGTAATTGCCTGCTTGTAATTGTTTTCACCTGCTAGCTTCAGCAGTTATCCCTGCTAGCTTCCTATTAATTCTGTTGCTTCCTTTTTCCTTTCTGTTTCCTCAGGGGGGAGCAACGTGCATACCAGCAGAAACACGCTCACAGTGGCTTACACGCGCGCACACATGCTTACATGGTTCAGAATCTACTTATTTGGGTTAACGCACACCCACGCAAACACTGTTAAAATCTGCCAACAGCCTCCAACATGCTCAGCCTGCTACACGCGCACACCAGCAAACAGTGTTAAACATCTGCCAACATGCTCCCAGAGGCGCAGTCTGCCTTACACGCGCCCCACTGCCCTACTCATGCCATGGCGCCATGCCCTGCGCCCAAGAAACTTTGGTGTAAGTAACAGTGTACACCTTCCATTTTTTGACTTTCACTGCCTTATCTAGTGTCCCGCCTCTTTCCATGATCTGTGTCTGTCATCTGTCATGTTACACTGACCTCCAATGAACTGCATTTCTTTCTACCATTCCCCCCTGTGATGTCACCTATCTCCTACTCTATTCCTCCCCCTTATGTATCTCTTACACTACTCAGACTGTGCTCATTTGCTATGTGACTGTGAGATTCAGTATCCTAACCCTCATTTACATGAGATTGCCTACTAATGCTTAGTTACATGTCTTAGACTCAGCTTCCCCCCTTAGCAACCACTACACGGTGGCCATGTTGTTTTTGGTCTGCTGGTCCCTGCATTGTCATTCCATGTATTGCATAAAACCCACATTTGTGGGTTTATAACCTTCTTTTTATGTTTTATACAGGCAGCGCTCTTAAACCAAAAAAAATATATATATTTTTTTTATTTTTGCAGTTGGTTACATTGCCAATGGTCACGTAGTTGGCCATTGGCATCCTGCCTGAGACATATGCACCCTTTATTTGGAGCTGACATGGCTCCTAGGAATTTAGAAACGACTCAGTTGTCAACTGAGTACATTTCTGCAGCTAAAACGTCTCTTATACGGGCAGGTTTCTGCTTTGGGTCACTAATATACCTCATTTGCATACCTTTGGCTGCAAGTGAGGTATTTAGCATGTCCACGCCAGTCCATGTAAGAGACGCTTTGCTGGTCTCTTACACGGCGTTTAGGGGTGTTCCTGGATCGCGAGGCTTGCATGTAGTCTTTCCGTCTCTTACACTCCGTGCAAGCCTTCGTGAATCCTGCCCTTCCTGTACTTTAACTACTAAGATGACACTTTTGTATCTGTGACTTACTTATAATGTTTTTTTTTTTTTTTTAATGGAAGAGAAGTATTCAGTGTTCACCTTATCCATTCAGTTTTTGGTTCTCTTTTTTGTTCTACCATTTATGATTCCCTGCTTTGAATTTAGTGTGTGTATGTGTGTGTGTGTGTGTGTGTGTGTGTGTGTGTGTGTGTGTGTGTGTGTGTGTGTGTGTATATATATATATATATATATATATATATATATATATATATATATATATATATATATTATATATCTTTATAATCATGAAATCCTAAAATTTCAATTTCAGAATCTGAGATCATAAAGCTGAGACCTTAAAATCCAAAACCCCAGAAGAGCTAATTTCAAAATCACATACATTAACCATACACCACACACATACACATACACACACTTCCTCCACACACAAACACACAAACCTACACTACATACAAGCAGCCCCCCTGCCCCACATATTTAAATATACTAACTCAAGGTCACACTAAAAGACAAACACATGAAAACACCACCATACAAGCTACTTTCCCCTGCACACACAAAAAAGTAACAAAACACACTGACAACACACTAACCTAACCAAAACATTTAAACATAATTACTTACCTGAACTTCCAGCTATCCATTCACAAGTGCAACACCAGAAGCTTACATCATCTGTTTTTGGGATTTTGAAATTCCATTTTAGAGTTTTGAGTGGCTTTATAATCTATTCTGAAATTATATTTCAGAATTTCATTATAAATTTTATATATATATATATATATATATCTATATATATATATATAAATATATATATATATATATATATATATATATTTATAGAGAAAGAGAAAGACAGATATAATTATACTATATTCTGAATATAGTGTATGTTTATAAAAGAGAAGAGTGATAGATATGCATCACTTTGGATACAGTTTGCTACTCAAGTACAGATACAGCTACAAATGGTATGACATTTGTAGTGAGACAGAGGCACAGAAGACAGTGATGGATAAATCAGAGAAAGTCAGACTCATGGAATCAGAATATAAGGATAAAATCATAACTCATATGTCCAAGCATTGTCATCATACCTTTTAACTTTTAGCATAAGAAATCTGTACAAAGCTAAAATAAAGGAACAAAGGACTGCAAGGTCTCATGTAACAAAATGCAGAAAACCACAACTTTGTTTAAAATAAAGGGGCAAAACATGTTTCAGCAAGACAGACAGTCACAAGAACAAAACAAGAATAAAAAAAATGCAACCCTGTAATTTCTAGCATGAAAAATAGAATCAGTTTTTTAAAGTCATAGTGAAACATGGACATAAAAAAACATATTTACAATCATGCAAAACAGGACACAAAATGCTCTAAGGTAAGAGAAACCAGACTGAAGACCTGGAAGTTGACTAGAAAGAAAATGCAAAATTAAGGGAGGCTCTAGTAAAGGGAAAAAAACAAGGGTGAAAAAGAATGGGGCCAGCAGTATGTGAACTACAGATCAGATATGCATCTACCCGGTATTAAATAAGGGGATAAGGAAAGCTGGGGGTTAATGCAGAAGTTAAAAGTCTTTAAAAGAAAGAGACCCGGGAAAATGGGGGGAGAAAAACAGACTGGACAAGAAGGAATACTGGTTGACTAAAAAAATGTTAAGAAGCAGTTTCAATAAAAATGAGAATGACATACTTTTCTGGGAAAGGTTTTCTGATAGCAAAAAAATTTTCGAAGGCAAAGACAGAAGATAGTAATCGACATTCATAAAAACCAGCAACAACAACCATCTCATAACTCCACAGGACATCAAGACAGACAGAAGAAGTATTTTAGCAGCTTCTGAATGAAAAAACAAAATCACAGAAGCATACTGA
>NW_025056266.1:0-7467 GCF_019279795.1 Protopterus annectens | reverse complement strand
ACTAAAAAATTGTTATTGTTTACGAAAGCAGCCATAGAAGGAATGTTATTACTTAAGTTTGTAGCACCTTCTTCACTCGGAGGCAAAATAACATTACCTTGAGCTAGCACATGGTCACCATTAGAGTTAACAGTAGTGGGTGCAACACCATGATCATTAGGAACGGCTGTTGTTGTCCCTGCAATAATTCCTTTTGCATTGCTATTGCCTGGTTTTGTTGGTACACCCTTTGTGTTATTGCCACCATTGCTGTTTAATGCTCGCAATTGACTAGTAGAATGAGCAGAAGCATCCACCCTCTGCATTAGCGACTCGACCCATCCTAGAAGAACCTGCACAAGGGCGGTCAAATTGCCAATAGCATCCTCTTGGGCGTTATCAGTACGACTATCTTCAGTAGTTTCCTCTTGTGAAAACAAAGACTGCATTGCCGCTCCGTTCCCACTTGCCATGAGACCAAACAAAAACTTCAAACAAACGAATAAAACTGTTTAAAAACAACAAAACGGAAACCATAAAAGCCGGCAGCAGTCAAGAATACTTAATGAAACAAACTGTTTATTGTAGCTTTCAGCTAGAAGTACCCAGCCTTCATCAGACAAAACAGTTATCAAAAGCAAACAGGTTCTTTTATACTAAATTGAACAATACTAATTAATTGACAAGTTAAAACCTTAGCAGCAAGTTCACTTAGCCACTAGGCAAGCAAGTTAACTCGCTAAAAAGTCTATATAGTGCCTTATCTAGATAAAAGCATTAATACGCTTAAAACTATGATAAATAAATAGCACTATTATAATAACATCTATTTTGAAATTCACCCACAATTATAATGGCATCTTTTATACGAATATTAATAAATAACCTAAATAATTCAACACAACATTATGCATAATAAATCCCTACCATTAAGACAAACAGGACTACTACCATGAGCAGGGGTGACAATCAATAATAAGATGGAGAATATAAGATATAATAGCATAATAACCAATGATTACATAACTTAATAATCATCTTCTAAGTGACAATAATTTCATCATACATTTAATGGATACATTGTCATTCATCACAGGTAACCAATGTGATATTAATGGGATAAGGTATAAAATAAATTCTAAGTTTAACTGTGAAACTAAAGCTGTTACATATGTTGCATTGTGTAATGAATGCAATGCATTCTATATAGGCAAGACGGAAAGGAAATTAAAACAGCGGATCTATGAGCATTGCTATGCCATTAGTAAGAATGATCTCAATAATGCACTTGCTAAGCATGTCATAGACTACCCTAGTCATAATTTTAAATTTGTAATTTTGCAATGTAGGACACCAGGTATTAGACGGGGTCCGTGGCAATTGCAATTGGAGTTAGATGAGTTAAAGTGGCAAATAAGAACAAATGCCCAAACCTTCCCCAAGCCTGAATGACAATGTATCCATTAAATGTATGTTGAAATTATTGTCACTTAGAAGATGATTATTAAGTTATGTAATCATTGGTTATTATGCTATTATATCTTATATTGTCTATCTTATTATTAATTGTCACCCCTGCTCATGGTAGTAGTCCTGTTTGTCTTAATGGTAGGGATTTATTATGCATAATACCGTGTTGAATTATTTAGGTTATTTATTAATGTTCATATAAAAGATGCCATTATAAGTGTGGGTGAATTTCAAAATAGATGTTACTATAATAGTGCTACTTATTTATCATAGTTTTAAGCGTATTAATGCTTTTATCTAGATAAGGCACTATATAGACTTTTCGCTAGCGAGTTAACGTACCTTCGCTTTGCCTAGTGGCTAAGTGAACTTGCTGCTTTAAGGTTTTAACTTGTCAATTAGTTAGTATTGTTCAATTTAGTATAAAAGAACCTGTTTGCTTTTTGATAACTGTTTTGTCTGATGAAGGCTGGGTACTTCCTAGCCAAAGCTACAATAAACAGTTTGTTTCATTACGTATTCTTGACTGATGCCGACTTTTATGGTTTCCTCCCAATAAATGGCTATGATACATACAGACACAATTGGGTTAGATTGCATGGCTAGTCTTATCAAGGCCCTGGTGGTATATATAAACATACATAAATATGACGCTATGAACTATGAACCTATAAAATCCACTCTTCCTGACCTAACCATTCTAGACCACCACCACCATCCTCTATAAACTTCATTAAATACCAAGGTCTCTGGCTTGAGCAAAATCTAAACTTTCAGCTTCACATTCAAAGCCTAAACCAAAAATGTAACAAACCCTGTTTTGTGCTAGAAAAATGTCTTTCTCTCCAGAACTAAAAGGGAAGGCATAGAAAGAAATCCTAGTGGAACATCTAGAATATGCTCTCCCATTACTAGGCACAGCCTCCAAGAAAAGCCTCACCTTATTACAAACAGCAAGTAACAGTATATGTTAATTCATCATCCTAGCTTCTAGAAGAGAATGTAACCATTCTGTCCATAGAAAAGCCATGTGTCTCCCAATACAGGAAAGCTCTGACCTTCTCCTAGGAAACATACTCTGTAAACTGTAAAGTCAATATTCTTTCAATAACTTTCAGGCATATTCACAATCACAGAAAGTTTACGCAGCCTCAGACCTCAACCTCCCATTCCCCATCCCTGCGTCATTCAATATCAAAGACTGCTACTCAGTCACTGGACTAAAACTGGCAAGCCATCTTTCCCCAGCAACAGGAGAGTTGCCTACAAGTTCGGTGTTCAGACATTGCTGAAACAATAAAGCTGCATGGCTGCCTGATGTGATGATAGCTTCAATACTGATGACATAACAAAATGTGATGCCATTTTGGAACAAAATGTTTAATGAAATACTAAGACAAAAAGATTACCAAAATCATGGAGTTAAGCAGTAATTACAGTGAAACTGAAAGAAAGGAGAGAAAAGACCCAGCATGCCTTAGCTTATGAAGGCCAATATCAGTGTTGAATCATGATTATAGATTGTCACATCTCCTGCAAAAGTAATTAACATGGATCAGTGCGGATGTGTGAAAGGGTGACAGACCTTTGATAATATACTGAGAACCCATATGACAGCTAGGGATGTGGAAAAGAAAACAAAACAAAGCCTGGAACTAATGGGAATGGATGCAGAGAAGGCATGTGATGGGGTACACTGGAACTATTTCTGAAAAGTAATTTACAGGATGGATTGCCAAGAGAATTCATACAGGCAATCCAAGAAAATAGAAAGATGCAAAGGCAGTGATAAAAGTAAATGGTAGATTAGTCCCAGAGATAAAAATTGGGAGGGAGACTAGGCAGGGGTTTCCACGATATGTTTAGAGCCATTAGCACAGCAAATACATCAAGAAGAGGAAAAGAGTACAGAAAATGAAAAGGGGGAGAAGAAAAGCTAGCTGTGCTTGCAGATACTGTTTCAATATACATCCCAATAATTGAGAGAAAGACAGAGATACTCCAAAGCTGTTTGATATACTAAGGCAATATACTTTAATAATACGTTTACAAAATAAATCATAGGAAAACAAAGGCAATATATGTTAATTATACACCTTCATTTAATTTGGTACAGGAATATCTGTATCTTTGCTGGCAAAATAGGCTAAAATATTTAGGGGTATGGTTAGCTATCAAGGCAAATGATTCTCTGAAGGAAACTTGGGCAGTAGTGAAGAAGGTATATGGGATGACTAAAAGGTGGAAGGTCTAGTGGACAGATATCGGATAGAGTAGCATCAAGGTAGTGGGTCACTGGGTGCCAGAGCCCTGAGTCATTTTAAAGACTACCTCTGTCCAAAAGGAACATGGACAGTGCCCTTGGAGTTCATTTATAGTTCGCCATCCATTTATTCAAATTCTTTTTGAAGAGAGTGGGGGATGGGCTTTGTTTTGTGATGATGGGAAGTTTATTCCATAGATAAGGTAGCTTTTGGGATACAAATCTATCTCTCCAGCAAGTTCTGCTAGAGTCACAAATAAGGTTCAGGTCCATGGAACGTGCAACCCTCGTATAATTTGCTTGTCAATATGTAACATTTTCATCAGGGCTGTTTCAGAGAGTGCCTTGTATGTTAGGCATAAGCCCCTTCTCAGTAAACAATATGAAATGGAGTAAAGGGATAGGGCCGTTAGTCAGTCTGCATAAGACATCTGCTTTACGCTTTGTATTTTTTTAGCTAGAAACCTTTGCGGTTGCTTCATTTGGTGCAAGTGTCTGGTTAGGTACAAGCAGAAGGGAGAATTGTACTCAATTATGGGCCTGATGAGGGCCTAGTACAATGGCACTATGGCTTCCTTTGATCTTGATGCCATGCCTTTACTTATAAGTTGTGCCACACAGAAAGATTTCCTCACTAGTGTAGCTACCTGTTGGTCAAAGATTGGGTTACTATCTATGGTCATTATCTATATGGTTATATAGATCTATCTATATAAAGGTAGCAATATTATAATTTGCAGGGATATCTGATTTACTGAAGGGTATGATTACCCATTTCTTAGCACTTAGTCTCAGACCATGGTTTTGGCACGAGTCGTTTGTCATTTTTAGGTTTGTCTGTACAATGTCAACATCATTTAGAGATTCAGTGATTGCTCCCAGCCTACAGCCATCAATGAACTTGGTGAGGCAGAGGCCCCCAACATTGGCCTTCATTTCAGTATATACAAATAGGAGAGGTCTGTAGGACACCACTAGTAACAGCTTTCTTATCAAAAGTGGATTCACCCATATGGAAAACGTGTCCTGTCAGTAAGCCAGTTTGTTATCCATATGATGATGTAGGGGTTTATGCCTAACTCAGTAAGTTTGTCTATGATCCCCAAGTGAGGGATTGTGATAAAAGCTTTGGCCAGTTCTAGATAAGCAGTGTGTATCGTTTTATGCTCATCCGTGGCTCTCCACGATCCATTTAAGTATCAAACTAAGAATAATTAATGATAATCTTACTAACGCATTAAAGTATTAGGAGAGCAAAAATTATAAATCATTACTGAGTAGTGAAAGAAAGCAAAACCCTCATTGTAAACAGATAGTCTATGACCACTGAATTACTTCCAACAATAAAACAAATACCAATCACATGACTTTAAACATTTCATGGCTCTCTTAATTAGAGCTAATGATATTAGACAAAGCAACAACAGAAGGAACCAGCAATGCCACTATGAGGGGGGTGGGGGGGTAGGGACTGCCAGAAAGATGGGTACCAGACTATGTCCGTGCACTCAGTTATTTGCTAATAATTAATACATAATACCTTAAATTATCTCAACACATATACAAAATTTGACAAATATAAAGAAAGGTTTTCACCAGAAACTATCAAATGATGTATAGACTTGCTGTTACCAGAGTTTTCCCAGTTACAGAAAAACAGAATCAGTCCATTCAACAAATGTTTAAAGGGATGGCATTGCAATTGTGATAACCATTCCTCCATGCACTGCAGCATTCAGTTCATTAGTGTTTATTTGGTCATCTATCCCCCCTAGAACTCCTGGAGAGTTTGGGAATGAGGTTATTCCGCTTACAAGTTATTGCATTTGTAACTGCCAAAGACAAAGTAAGTGGTAAAGTACTGACAATCCCTTCAGGAACTAAGGCATACAAGTTTAAATCTGAACTAAAGCCACTATCTGTACCAAACATTTCAGTTAATGTAGCATCTAGAGTGCTGCAGAACACAGAGAAGGAAGGACAGCTGCAAAAATCATCCAACCAAGATCTGGCATTATCTTCTGCTTGGTATCTCCAACACTGAGCAGGTGTTCCCTGCAGTATTGTTAATAATGTTTCATTGGTTAAAAAAAGAAAAAGGTGATGTAGACATTTCCAAGTAAAAATATTCACTGTTTAGGAGAAGCAGATATTTGTAATAGCATGTGCAGAATAGCCGCTGCCTGGGAATCAAATAGGTATCAGTCCCATTTCACTTTGGATTGCATAGCAATACTTGCCTTCATGTCAAAGTTAGCACAGATGAGAATACTGAATATTTTACTTAAGCTTCTTGCCTAATCAGTTTTACCTACATATGACTGACAAAGCCACTGACTGTAGGTTTGGGGCAAATGGGAAATCCCAGCAAAGGAAAACTACTGCATTTTATATAGGAGGTTAACTGAAGAGAGTAGAGATGCTTAGACTGATCCAAAGTTCATGTAGTAAAGAAATTTGAAAAATGTTTTGTACATCAAGTTACATTACAAATGTGCAAAGTAAATATTCATTTTTGGCTCCATGAAACTACAAGGAAATAATTAAGGGAGTATTGTGACTCAATCAAACTGCTAAGAAGCAGAAACACAAAACAGAACCTACTAATATGTTCCAGATCTTTTAGAGTGGCCCAAAAGTTCCTGAAAACTGTATTATCATACTGTGATGTACTAAAAGTAAGCTGTTTCTTGGTATGTGTAATAGCCAGGGTTCATAAGTGTAGGATGTAGAGGGAAAAAGTTTTAAGCACTTTGGCAATAAGGAGTGAGATGAAAGGAAGAGTAACGGTTTACTCAGGGACTAACATACCCAAAGAATGCCAAGACAAGCTTAACCTCAAGACTGAGATTTTTTTGTGCTGCCAATAAGCTTTGGACCCCCTCGGTCCTCTGAAGCATAATAAATAGTAGTAGGTTTTATTTCAAGAACGACACGGTCCCAAAGATGGTTGACAATTACATATCTCAACTCCCAACTACCCCAAATAACAAAGCCAAAGGCAGAATTTTTAAGAAGTATAAAAGGTTAGAATAAAGAGCTATGTTGAAGAGAACTAATCTCAGTTCAATAATAAGACCCTATTTCTTCCATGCGTTCATTTCAACTTGGATAGCTTGTTGAATCTCTTTCTTAATTATGTCTCTAGTTGCAGCAGGAAATGCCACTAATTTTAGGCCTACATACTTATATACATAGATTAAAAAGAAACTTATATCTTTCAACAAGTGAGGGTGGGAGGTTATAGTTTCCAACATCAAGTCTGACTTAAATGGGTTAACCTTATAACCAGCAAATGACAATATTTGGGTATCATATCTTCTGGGTCATTAAGAAATAGAATTAAATCATCAACAAAGTGAGGAAGCCAACTTCTGGCTTTTATAGTTTAACATGTCCCATCATCTACTCCCAGAGCAGACCTCAAGGCTATCATAACAAAAAACACTGAGTAAACGCGCAAAGCACCAAAAGTACAAAAAACACTTTGTTTATTCCAAGATCGCCTTCAGCTAGTTCAGATAGCAGTGTTTTTTTGTTTTTATGGACTTGGACTTCTTGAAACCACTGGTTTAGCTGTTACTCCAATTGTTTGTTATACCTTTGTGCTGTTTTTGTGCAGCCGGGAGCAGACATGTATAGGCCAAGTACCGTAACCTCTACCACCAATGCACCAGATCTGTCTCCACTTATGTTTCTAATCTAGTTGAAGGTGATCTTGGAATGAACAAAGTGTTTTTGTACTTTTAGTGCTT
>NW_025056265.1:0-8318 GCF_019279795.1 Protopterus annectens | reverse complement strand
CAAAAAAAAACAACATGAAAAAGCATAAAAACATACACAAAAAACACAGACACTACATAACAAACACACATGCACACACACACACACACACAACAACACAACACACCCCTCACAGATGAAACACACACACACACACACACACACAAAAACACACACACACACACACACACACACACACACACACACACACACACACACACACACACACACAAACACACACACAAACACATGCAAGCAGATGCAAACACACACACGCACACAGATGCTTACAAGTGCACACACATAAACACACACACAGAAACAAGCACAGACACACTTACATATACATATACAAACACTCACACAGACACACAAACACAGACGCACTCACATATACAAACACACACACACATGCACAGACTTTTGAACCTTTTTTACACCGCACACACAAATATGGTATTGCATGCTACACATGCACATGCATGCACAGACACACACACAAAGACACACAGATTCATACATGTGCACACACATGCATGCACACACACACACACATGCACACACACACACAAACACACATACACACAAACACAGACACACATATACAAACACACACACACGCACATGCTCACACACATGCACTTTACACATACACACATGTGCACACACACAGATGCACACATTACACACACATACACACATGTGCACACACACACACACACACACACACACACACACACAAACACACACACACACATACTCATACAAACACACACGCACATACACAAACACACACATACAGATGCATACATGAAGACGTGCACACTCACACACACACACACACACACACACACACACACACACACCCACACTCACTCACATGCATACATGCATACACGTACATTCACATACACACACAGACACACATGCACACATGCACAGAGACACACACACACACACACACACACACACACACACACATACACACACACACATAGACACACGTGCAAACACACACACACACACATTCACACCCACACACACACACACACACACACACACACACACACACACACACACACACACACACACACACACATACATATGCATACTTTTTTCTGATGCTCTCAGTATATGTAAATTTTATAGTTTTATTTTAGCCATTTTACACCAGTACATACTGAAAATTTTAAATGAGGTATTTTTTTAAATATACCAATTCTTTGTGGAAATAACTCACTGCTCCATGATCTCACGAGTATGTTCCTTTATTTACTGTTTCCTGGTATATTTATCAGGTTCACTATGTTTAGTTTGGATATCTTGTGTTATTACAAATCCTAGAGCATTGTGGACTTGTATCATCCCATGGTGGAAAGCTGACCACTAAAAGCCGAATACTTAACCGGCTGCAGCATCATGGAAAGTGCAAACCTCATAAGTTCATAGGTTTAACTGGCAAACTTAATATCTACTGGACTTCTACAAGTTTAATTACCATATGTCCATGTTTATAATTTTGGCTTTTGATATACATGTCAAGATTATTTTGAAAGAAGTTAGCTACATACTTCTTCCATAATTTTGGAAGATGTAGATATTGTGTAATGTATTTGGCATATTTTTCTATTATTGGTATTTTAGCAATAAAATAGTGTATTACACCTAAAAAAAGAGAAAGAATGTACATTGATAAAGATACCTCCTGTTAACCTGTCATGCATGCAAATTGTTTTAACATTGTAGATAGGTAAGATGCACTGTAAAAAAAAAACAGTAGATAATTGGTTTGGATTGACCACTGCTAAATTTCCAAAGTTAACCATGGCTAACCTATTTTTTCCAAGGTTACTACTAAATTGTTGAAGTCATTGTTCAGCTTATAGTACACATTTCCAAAGCATTAACTAGATGGTTAATTCCTACTTTTTTATCAGTTTTCTGTTTATAGTACATGGATGTTCTTTTCAACATCATTGCCTAAATCACAGAAACATATATACTCAAAATGACAAGGTCAAACATGGAAAAGAAAAGAGAAAAAACATTTGTTATCAGATGTGTAATAAATGTACAGTATGTCATTCTGTACTTCTTATGTGTTAATACACTGAAACCATCTGAATCTAAACTTCCACACATCTTTCAAATTGTATATGCATTAAATAAGTTAGAATATGTTCTGCCCTAAATACAAAAAATATAACTAACCCACCTGGAACCCCCCTATATTGCTATTTGAGAGTCTGTGCCCCAAACCCTTACTGCTTAATACCGAGGATTGTATAATTTCAATGAAACAGAAAACACTTGGCATCTCAACAAAACTAAGTATTTTCAGCATATCTAAAGTAAGGCTAACCTTTGTTTGGTAGTTAGTGCAGAGGAATAAGACTCCAAACTGTTAACTAGTTGTGTCCAAAAACCTAAGATAGATGGTTTGATTCCTTCTCCTTCTATTTGCCTGGTATGTGACCCTAAGCAAATCACTTAACCAAGTCACCTCTGAAAAGGGGCACTTGTGTTCAGTACACTTTCCTGTTTATCAAATGTATATGTATATAACTATATGGGTTTTTGTGGAGATGACTTTTAGAGACTTACAGCATGTTAACAGAACATACCGTGCTTGCATTTACTAAATCTATCACACTTTACTGTAAATTTTTTAACAGGGTAAATATGCACTTGGTCAACATTGAACTAAGAAACACACCGCAGTATGTCAAACCCACCCAGGTGGGGGGATACACCCCCCACACCACCCAACTAAATATACCAACTCTGGGATCGCACTACAGTGGTGAAAAGGGCAAATTTCCCCATGATGGCCAACTGCATACTTACCCTGTTAAAAATTTCAGTAGTGTGATTGTTAAGTAAATTAACAGATTGGTGTCATTCTGTTCTATTATAGTCTTCGGGTAACAGGATGGTCTTTCACATTACTGTTCAAAGTAAAGTGACTCCATACATATATAGGAGAGCATATATATATATATATATATATATATATATATATACATATGGTTCACTATATGATCGAAAAGTTCATATGACTGAAGCCCCGACTGAGACCATGATCGAAACGACTCATTTGACTTGAAACATAGACTGAGGTATATGCCCTGTTCCCCACTGTAGTGTGACCCTGAAGTTAGAATATATTGTTAGGAGGGGTGTGAGGGGCACAGATCCCCACATTTTACAACCAGTTTTTACTGATGTATGTTTTAATGCATTTTTAATGGCTATTCATGTTTTCAATAAATGCATAACTGTAATTATATGAGGGGTAGCAACACCCCTTCACGACGCTTCAATGCAGGCCAGCCTCACCCCCTACCAATATATTCTAACTCCAGGGTCGCACTACAGTGGGGAAAACGGCATATACCTGCCAGTGCTGTTTTTCAGTCAAATGAGTTTTCGGTCACATGGGTTTTCAGTCAAATGAACTTTCGGTCATTTGGTCTCAGTCAAATGGGCTTTGGTCTTATGAACTTTTAGTCATATGTAGTGAACCCATATGTATATATATATATATATATATATATATATATATATATATATATATATATATATATATATATATATATATATATATATATATATATATATATAGAAGCTCAATGCCAAAAAGTGTATTATCATCCCCTTTGGTAAAAAAACTCTGTACCCATCGGCGGAACTACTCACATAGCTGGTAGTCTGGTTTAATGCCGAAAATGTGATAAGAAACCTTGGGACACAGGTGGACAGTAGTCTCTCCTTTGATAATCATATCGCCACAGTGGTCAGGAAATACATCTACGTGGCTCATCTCATCACAAAAGGATTCTCATCCAGAAAAAAAGAATTCATTGTTCCCCTCTACTCATCACTCATTAGACCCATTATAGAGTACAACGCTTCCTTTTGGTATATGTACTTCTGAGACATCTACAACAACTGGAAAGCGACCACAGAAATAATTTCCCGCGAAGAGAGGATTACTGGCCTCAAACAGATGCTCTATGCAGACCAGTCTCAAAAACTGGCAGGCTTTACTCCATCGTGATATCGCCTACTCAGGGCGATCTCTACCCCTAACATACAAAGTGCTATATCAAACCCAGAGCTGTTGTACATTGCTCCACTTAAAGAAATTAATCCTCCCGAAGCCACGCTCGCTTCTAGGGACCTAAAACCTTGTCACCACAATAAACAGAACATGCTGAGGATAGATCCTGTCCCAGAGACTTCCCATACTCTGGAACAGACTACCTATCTATGTCAAACAGAGCTCCTCATTAGCACTCTTCAAGAAAAATCTTGATGATTGGATGGGAAATGGGAAATTCACCCCGGGGATCACTTCTGTGGCTCTGCTCGACAGGGGCACAGGAAAATAATTCTCTTGGGTGGCGAAAGCCAGGGTACATTTTTTGGCTAGGCTTGTATGGGCCCTAGGGCCGATAGCCTAGTACCTACCTATGAACCTATATATATATATATATATATATATATTATTTAAACTCCCACACGGGGAGACAGGGAGATTGTCCCCTCTACAAATATTGTAGACTAATTTGGGATTTTTTTTTTGTTTTACTGTTTAGATATTAGTGTTTTGTTTTATTTTCCTCTTGTTTGCATTAATTTCTGATACACAGTGGCTGTTTATATGCACATATTTCATAACATATTTTCTCCTACTCTTTTGGTCTATATACACCCATCCCTCATGCATGCGTGGCACGCACACACACACACACACACACACACACACACACACACACACACACACACCTAGATAGATAACCAGATAGATATTGGTGTGTGTGTGTGTGTGTGTGTGTGTGTGTGTGTGTGTGTGTGTGATAAATAGAAAGAAAAGACTCTATCAGCGTAAAATCAGAGGAAAAGTGAAAGAGAAACAGTTTGTGTATGAGTGTGTTTGCACACGTGTGTGTGTGTGTGTGTGTGTGTGTGTGTGTGTGTGTGTGTGTGTGTGTGTGTGTGTGTGTGTGTGTGTGTGTGTGCATGCATAGACATATGCTGACATGGAAACTGAAGGTTTTACAAAAGGAAGCCATACTGATTAAAACTAAGGCAGACGTGGACATTTTGGTAGGATCTACATGAAGTGTTGGACTTCTGCTTTTTAGTTAGCAAGTCAAAGAGATACTTAAATGGCCCATAGGGTTTTATATGTCAAGAGAAATGCAGAACATTGAATATAGGCACTTTCTTTCAGTGCAAATTTAATCTCAGTGCTTCCTTATTATAAAAGCAGCACGACTTATTAAGGCAAAGCTGGATGTGTGGAGAACAACATGAGCTATTGTAATCCAATATGTTTTTTTTTATAAAAAAAGTTTACATTTTTGTTCAGAATGCAATAGCAGTTAATTACTCCCTCTGGATTCTAGGCTAGACTTACACATTATTAGATTCCTGATTATTAATTGTTCATGCAAGAAACTAAACACAGTACTGTCATCATATGAAACAAGAAAGCCATTCTGGGTCAGGGTTAAGACCTTTTTGATGTGCACATATAGTGTTTCCTTTAACAAAAACAAACATTCATCAGTAAAAAACCACAGTTAGAAAAGTGTCATATTAAGGCCAGTGAAGAAACCTCATAATCAGCAAGTGAAAATATTTTGTTCTTCAAGTGCAGCTTGTGGCTTGTCAAAACCAAAAGACTTTTTTAACAAAATCAACCAATCAGTTGGTACACTTGACTGGGTGATTTGATCTGGTAAGCAAAGCTGAAAGCCAAAAACTCTGACCATCTATTAGACTTATATTACTGTATATTAGGTTAATGTAGGCATTATATAATAACAAATATTGAGCAGAAATACTTCCGACTTTTTACTGTTTATAATTTGTATGATTTATCCATTAATAAATAAGTGGCAAATCTGGCAATATTGTTGTAGCTATGGGAGAGCTTACCTAGTTCAGATTTGTTGAGGTTTGAGAGTACAAGCGAGGCATATAAAAGAGAAGAGAGTAGGTGTGACCGGACAATTGCAGTCCTAGCCAGTGGGGTTAAAAATGTCTTGTTTCTATACAGTAATCCAAGCTTCTTGTTGATGGTCTGTATGTTTTTTTTGACCTGTAGGTCAAATTTAAGATTATTGTCTATGATAACCTCTAGACACTTGGTGTGTTGATCTGGGGAGATAGTGGTACCATTGTTAGACATGACAGAGAATGAAAGTGTGGCAGATCTACTAGTGGGGGTGAAGAGTAGAAGTTTAGTTCTATTGGGATTCAGCAGCAGGCATTGGTTGGTAAGCCAGTTCTCAATAGTGTTAAATGTATTTGGGTTAGGATTTGCAGTTCGGATGGGGAGATGGCTGAGCAGATCAGAGTGGAATCATCTGCATATTGAATGCAGGTAGCTTTAGGGATAGCAGTGTGAAGGTTGTTGATAAAAATAAGAGAAGAGTAGTGGACCTAGTATGGAGCCTTGAGGGACACCAAGTGTGAGAGGTAGCTGGCTGGAGAGTTTGCCCTGCCATAATACTGCCTGTTGTCTACCAGTCAAGTAGGACTGGAACAACTGGATTGCATGCTTATTGAGGGAAATAGACTTTAGAGAAAGAATGAGAAGTTCATGGTTGACCATGTCAAATGCTTTTGATAGGTCAAGAAAGAGGGCGGAGGATAGCCTATTGTCATTCCTGTTTTGGTTTATGGCATTAGTAAAGGAAAGGAGGGCCGAGGTGGTACTGTGGTGTGGCCTGAAACCATGCTGGGAGTTGGATAGCAAGTTATTCTGTGTAAGGTACTGCATTAGTTGCTTGTGTACACATTTCTCCATTATTTTGGCTAGTGGGGAAAGAATGGCAATTGGTCTGTAGTTGGATATGTCTGTAGAACTTCCACTTTTATGGAGTGGGATGATGTGGGATATTTTCCAGAGGGAGGGGATAGTGCTTTTGGATAAGGTTCTGTTGATTAGGATAGATATAGGATATGCAATGGCATCTCCAGCTATTTGTAGGTACTCTATAGGGAAGAGGTCAGCAGCAAGGGTTGTAGGTTTTAGTTTTTTTATAAGTGTTTGATAAAACTATTGGATATGGGTTGGAAGCTAAATTGGGGGTGATTAGTGGATAGATTAGGGGTGTGGTTTAGGTTTTTGGGGGTTAGTTGATTTGCTAGGGATTGGATTGGATTGATTCAGTGAAAAATTTATTATAAGCGCAAGTTATGGTCTTTGGGGAACTATGGGTGTGGTTAGCTGGGGTTGAGGTAGTAGAATGACCTGGATGAAGAAATTGATTTAAGTCTGCCCAGAACTTTTGAGGGTTGTTTAGGTGTTTTTGTAGGAGATTTTGGTAGAAGCTTTTTTTATCTAGTAAAATAGATTTTTTTGCATCATTCCTGAGTTGACAATATTTTAAATGGTCATGTGGGGCTTTAGTTGATCTCCAGCTGGCCCAGTCTCTGTTTCTAGTTTTGATTTTAGATTTGGTATCTATTGTGAGCCATGGTGCTGTGTTTGATCTATATTTTATTGTATGTGCTGGAGCATGGGAGTCAAGGATACTTAGAAATTTAGTGTTAAAGTGAGCTATAGCCTCTTCTAATGGCAGATCTTTTAGTTTTGACCAGTCAACTACTTTTAGTTCATTTAGGAAAATAGCAGCATCAAAGTATTTCCTGTTTCTAAGTGTTTTATATTTGGTCTGGTGAGGGTTTCCTGCCTTATGTGTTATGATATAGGTTAGTAAATGGTTGCTAAGGTCATAAGGGAGAGTGCCAGCTGTGTACAGTTGGGGATGGTAATTAACTAGGATTCAGTCTAGGATACTTTCCCTGTTGGTCAGTTTGTTTATCCTAGTGGGAGAGGTTATGGCCTGTTTAAACCCAGATAAGTTAATAGGGGTGGGAGGGGTTCGGAGGAGCAGGGGTGCCAGTCAGTATTGAAGTCACCAAGAACTATGGTTTCTTGGGGATAGGTAGTGGATAAACAGTAAAGGATATCCTCTAGGGAATTTATGTTGTTGCCTGGTGGAATGTATGCACAGATGATGTTCAACCATTTCTTAAGGTTAATCTGTAGTTTGGTTATGAGGAGTTCTGCATTATTGAATTGGGGTGGCTGTATGGTTTGTCTATTAACAGAGTATTTTTGTAAAGGACTGCTATCCCACCTTCTTTCCTTGTGGTGCAGTCTAATTGGTGAATATTATATCCTGAAGGTAGTATCTTATTATCAGTAGTACTAGGTTAGTACGGTCTAACTGGTGAATATTATAGCCTGGAGGTAGAATCTCATTATCAGTAGTACTAGGTTAGTACGGTCTAACGGTCTAACAGATTAGGTTATA
>NW_025056264.1:0-7192 GCF_019279795.1 Protopterus annectens | reverse complement strand
CTTTGGTATTGTCTCGCACCAGCCCACTATATTCACTGCTAGCCTGTTGTCGGACATTGTGTACCTGACCCACAGCCGCATCTCTCGACTACCCATGGGTGGCACTGCATTGCACGGTGGGACTGCAGTCATACACCCATGACTGGACCGTTCTGAATGGCACTGGGGCACATCCTCAGAAACGTGCTTCCCGCACACATTGATGGCCTCCATGCCTTTCCTGGCACCCTTGTTGGGCTTGTGTGCCACAGCACGCCACATACACATGCTGGCCACCTGTCATACATTGCATGGGCGGTTGGTGGTACAGAGGCCAACACATCAGACGTTGTCCTCACATTGCCCTTCATCACCATTCCACGCTCAGGTATTGGCAACGAACACATCCACCTGCACATCATACCCTGTGTCTCAGGATGTTATGCTATATGACTCGTGGACAGGACACACAGTGGTGCAAGCATATCATAGTACCTACTACATGTCAGGTACATATGGCATTACACAGTCCTCAGTCATGGGGCCCCTCATGTTCACTATTTGCTTACATACACAACATGCTGTCACAGAGTACTGTCCATGCCTAGATATCTTACACCTACATACCTGGCACCATTATTGCTCCACCAGCTCATACCGATACCGACCATATGGGTGTCAGTGTGGCGGATACATCATGTGGGTGTCATGGCATCAGGATGCATGACACATGGTGCATGCACATCACCTTTGCATAGCAACATTCACCCACTGACTATCACATGGATACTGGCCCCATACATACATATCACATTGTACATGGTTGCTGTACACACATATGCCCCACATGGTCCTGTGGTTACCGTATTCCACTGTGGCATGGATACACTTCTGCAGGGCCACACCTATCTGTACTGTGTGTGATGCTGGTACATAGGTAGCCATTGTACCTGTGGCATACACACATCTACACACGGTCAAGGGTACAATACCACATTTATGGTGTACCTTCCACAACAGCTACAACTTTACATGGCACAGCATTGTCATGCCACGATGTGTACCAGGCTCGACGGTTTACATATGCGCTGACAGACGGAAAACACATCTGTACACATCTGCATACCACATACACAGGGGTGTCTTCTGCTCTGACACTGGACCATGTCCTCCGACATTACTGATGCATATACTCTCATACATGACATTTGTGGGCAGTGTGAACGGACTGCTCATGGATATGTGCACACATGCCACACTGCATGGGCTGGGCTTCTGTGTTACTTCCGCAGACACAACACACACCATGCTGTGGAACATAGGTCCTGTGCACATCCCACAGGGACACACAGTGGCACTGTTCATGTGATACCTCCCTTGCTGTTTGGGTGACACGTAGTCATGGTACCACCACAGCAGCGGTACTGTGTAGACATGCAGTTGACCCCCTCCTCTGCTGTTCACAGGACACTACCATGGGGAGGTGACACTACTGTGTACACTGCACATGTGTTTACACATGGACCTGCCAGACTTCATTGTTGCCCACGGTGCACCTGCTACAGATCCTTTGGGCATGGTTACTTGGTGTCCCTTCCATTTCGGATGGCTATGATGCTACTACTCTGTCCCATACCTACAGGCCATATGTATCCTGTTATTGTACATACCAATAGGCATACCTCTGTTATGCATGATATGCCTGTGATACTGTGTATAATGTCTGTCATATCCACCCTGACAGCTTTACATTACACATAGTTGACATAGTATCCCCTACTGCAGGCATACGCACGCGGGCGACAATTACGTATGACATCGCCGGTATATGCCCATACACATGTGTGCTGTGACAGTATCCATACATGTCCTATCCCCTGCTATGGCACTTCCTTGTTCGACCTCCACTGCCAGCATCGGCGGCGTGTGGTCTGGCATTGTTCTCTAATCCCCCCTGTGGCAGCCCTTGGGGTGTCTCTGGTGTGTAAATGTTGTCCCACTGCTGTTCACACGGTGTCCACAGTCGTTGGTATGCTCAGCAGGATAGCACTACGTAACCACCTGTCACCACTCTCTGCATTATGGACAAGTGTCAGTACTTACAAACACCATTCCCATACAGTACAGCTTGTCATACACATCATGCTACACACCGCATATATCGTGTGTTCTACATACCTTGTCGGTGTTTCCTTGTTTCGCCGTATCGGTTTTCCTTTTTATTTCTTCGGTTTTACACTGCTGGTTCGGTATGAGCATACGGTTTGAATATCCGGGGAGTCATCCTTATATCCGCCGATACCTGCAACATGTGGGTTCATCCCACCAATTGCTGTTCCTCAGTGAGTAATTGTGTGCATTTTCACCTGTGCATCTACTCCATTGGGACATTACGCCATAACTGGGGTATGGTTATTCCTCACCTGGGCATTGGCTATTTGCCCTACCTTCGTGGAGATGGTCTGTATTGTGTTATGTTATTTTAACTGCACCCGCTATGTGGGACAGGTACATTTTGCAGTGATGTTAGCCGTGGATTGTGTGTGTTGGGAAGTATTTGGTTCAATGTGGGTGTCCCTGCCCCGAGGGCCCTGTTGATGGCTTTTTGCATTCGGATGTGTAACAGGGCTGTTGTATTCCTTTAAACAACGGATGCAAGTATGCATCCGCTTTGATTGTGTTTCCCATGTGAGATTTGCGGTTATGCAGATGTCATTGACTCCCTTTATGTTTGTGCTGCTATTACGGTTTGTATCCCTTTAATATGTATGGTGGGGATATCGGGGTTGTGGGTGACATCGGTTGTGGGCCTTGCATCTCTACATACACAGTATGGTTTTTGTGTGCTCCATCCCTGCCTGGAGAGTTGACAGTTAATTGTCTGTTGGTATGGGATTGTAGGTTGTGTTTTTTCATGTGGTGTTGGTATCGCCTGCGGTGTGCTTTATGCAAATTTCCCCCGCCATCTGTGGTATATCAGCGGTTGTTTGTGGGCACTATCCCTTGTCATTCTGTCCCAGATATTTACAGTCATTGTGGTCCTGTTGTTGGGATGGCCTGTTTGCCAGTGGTTGCCACCTATTCAGATGGGGATTGCTTGTTTGACACCAGAACACACAGCGGTGTTTACGGGCCCACCACGGTCAGTACTGGGGAGCACATACATTTCCGTACATACCTATTGCTGTGTGACTTTGCCGACGATCGTTTTTCAATTAACATATCGGGGTCATACATACGGGGATGAGTAGTACATACGCCCCCTTTTCCCTTTCCTGTGGGGGATATTCCTGTGCTACAAACTGGGACATTGTCACTTTGTATGCCACGCCACCCCTAGCCAGGGTGGGGCTCTCACTACTACTTTGGGACTACTGGGTACATATGCCTGTTAGTGTACCGTATGCCTACACATATTATTCCACTCTGCCTCAAAATGGCACCAAAATAAAAATTGGAGACACACACATTACACTCCCCAGCCCCACACGGCACCCTCACCGCACACATACACATACCACGGCACTCAGGGGGGGTTTTCACACAGTACCCGCGGGTCCGGGCACCCGGGGGTGGGCTTCTCCCTCATATCATCATACTATTACCCGCACATGTACTGTTACAGTACTGTGGTCTGGCGATCTTTCTGCCTCGCAGTTATGCATTTCGGTATGTTGCCCTTCCATGGTTGGGGGTATCCTCTTCTGTTAAACCTCCCCGGGTGCTCAGGTTGTCGTTTTACTATGTATACTATGTACAGATATCGCGTGTTACATCTCAGTCACGTTACATCCCTCTGATTCCCTGTCTTAACTGTAGTACTTATATGTATATGTGTACATATATTTCTATATATGTAATTATATCTATCTACATATATGTATATACACATATATATATGTTTATATGTATACACCTTGCGCTTAACTGGCAGCATACAGCAACGCCATCTGCTGTAGGACCCGCGTACTGTTCAGGTGTTAGCGTCCCATGCTCCACTGGCTGTTGGATGTACAGTGTTTGGGGGCTGCCTATGTTGGAGTCACACATGGGGCCACCCATACGGTACACTTTATGGGTGGTCATGTTTGTGTGCCATCCATTTCACTGTGTGTGCAGGTAGGGAGGTGTCAGTCCATGGGGCCTACGCTGTCAGAGTATGTGCTATACGTTCCCTCTTTGCCAGGGCATAGGCATATTGGGTACGCCTCCGTCTGCCTACTGGGGCTGGCACAGTGTGTTCATGGTCCTGAACCCTCTGTGCCTGGACTGGCCTTGGCAGTTGTGGTGGGCTTTGTGGCCCTTCACCATTATGTCCCTGCAGCAGCTGCTTCCGCAGGATCATATTATGTAGCATGGCACATACTATGAATATGTGGGCACATGTGCCTGGAGAGTACTGCAGGGCTCCACCGGATGTATCCAAGCACCGGAACCGTGATTTCAGCATCCCAAACACACGCTCTATGATTATTCTGGTTTGTGCGTGTGCCTCATTATGGCGTTCTTGCATGTGGTGTGTGCATTTCTGATGGGAGTCATCATCCACGGCTCCAGTGCATAGCCAGCATCCCCACAAGGTGGCCTTGTGGGATGTCCCCTGGCGAATACCTGGTACAGCTGTGAGGCATGCCAGATATGGGAGTCGGGTAGCTTCCAGGGCTGCCAGCACACACATCCATGATAATGCCCTGGCATTGCACAGACCTGGCAATTGATGGAGGGAATCCCTTGCGGTTTATGTAGCGTCTACCCTGCTCCCCAGGTGGTGACTTGATTTGTATGTGCATACAGTCTATCGCACCCAGTACCTCCGGTATTGTGCCACACGGTGGAAGTGGGCATATTGCTAGCCAAATCCTCCTGAGATCTGGGGAAGTATATATGCTCATTGGCATGTGGTAACATGGCATCCAGAAACTGGTGTAGTACCCTGGATGCTGATGCCTGTGAGATGCCCATTATATCCCCAGTTGGCCTTTGAAAGGTACCTGTGGCCAGTATTCGCAAGCTTACACATACCTTTGTGTCCACTGGGATGGGCTCCTCTGTTGTTTCTTGTTCTCAGGTGGCCGGCACAGCTCCACTATTTGCTGTAACGTGTCCCTATCCACCCTGTAACGCTCTACTATCTCCAGGTCTTGTAGCCCCTGGTAGGTTACCCTTGGTCTGAACACTCTCCTTCTCCTCTGAGGCCTACGGTAGTTGTCGGCACCCTCCTCCACAACACCGTCTGTCTCTAACACATGCTGATGGATCACAGCCACGGCAGCACCCAACATGTACATTTTAAAAGTTCCCCGTGTGTTTACACCTATGGTGCGGCATTTGGGAATACACGGCTGTGTGTTGTGTGCATTCACACTTTATACTATTGTGCTGTGCACCCGGTGATGTCATAGGGTGTGTCTGTACGGCCGTATCTGGGGATTATCTTCCATATTTTACCATTGGCACTGCAACGCTGTTGCCTTTGGTGTTGCATTACTCTTGCCTGCATTGGATTACCTTTCGACCTTCCCTTACTATTTCTGCACGTTGCACCTACTATTTCCAGGCATGCATCCTGCAGAGCCCTGTCATGTGTAGTTTCTGGGACATGGCATTCATATGCCTCCCCTATCCCGTTTTGCAGGTTTCAGCATGCAGAGTTGTCAGCTGCTGCCGATTGGCCTTCGTGAGTTGATTAGTGTTGATTGCTCATTATTACTCCAATTACACTTCTTCCGCCTTTCCTCATATTCTCAACATCACCTTCCTGTTTCTGATGTTGTTTGCGGGCCGAGCGTCACATGACTGGGTTAAGGGAACGTAGTCATCCTCGTGCACATGCACCTCTGCGCGCATTGTGTGCTCTCAGCTCAACTATTTCCCCACACGCCCGTCCTGCAGCTGTGATGTGCAATGTACAGCCCAGGTTTGCTGAGCTCCAATGTGCTTCCTCCTACAGTGGCACACCCCTCTGCAGGTGACATGTATTCCCTCTGAGCCACTCCTCGGTGTATTACCGCTCGCTTGGTACAGCCTTACCGCGGGGTTTTGCGATTCAGTATTATCTGCCTCATTTGCATGGCATTGACTACTAATTCATAGTTACCACGCCAAACACTGCCGCGAGTCCTTGGCAACCCTTGCACCGTGGTTGTGGCTTTCCATGCATACCATGGTGTATTATGGCTGTGAAGCTGATGTGTATTACGCTGCTGTTTTATAACATTGTCATATTATTTCATTGTTTTGCACCTTCTGCAAACATGTCCTGGGGTTCTGCTGTGAGTTTCTGTGGACATACCATTTATGTTATTATTTACATGTTGTGCATGTTTCCTTTTGACATTCTCTGTGTATTTCGCCATTGGCATATGGTAACAGTGTGATACCTGAGGCTGACAGTCTTCCGTTACTCCTATGTTATGTTTGGGAAAATGTAAACCGTTTTTTTTTGGTTTACATTGCCGTGGCCTTATGCTACGCCTGCGCCACTTCGTGGATCGCTATATGCCTTCATTTGCATGGTGCAACACCGCACATGGGGTGTTTAGCATACCTACGCCGGGGGCGGCGCAGATCCGGCACACGCCGGTAGTGCACGTGGAATTGGATCGTACCTGAATCACTCGGCGGACATTTTTGGTGTTGTGAAACCTACGCTATGCATGCGCCTGGCGCAAGGTTCATGAATCCCGGGGACAGTTTTTTTTTTTAATTTCTGCAGATGGTCTCCAAAGAAAATCCACATTAAGTAAAAGACTGATTACAATTATAAAAATAGTTGCAAAGTTCAGTTCACACACACACACACACACACACACACACACACACACATACAGCACACACACATGCACACACGCACACACACACGCACACACGCACACACACACACACACACACACGCACACACACTGTATGTAATAAGAGTAATTTGCCTTCAGTTTCATTTAATATTCTAAGCTTGCTGCCATTGTCCTTGGAAATGTGTTAAAGACTTCTTCACCCTGGACATTGGATTAAACAAAGTGCCAACAGAGGTGAAAATGGCTGTATTCAGCTTGATTACTCCATAACTATGCTGTTTTGCATTGATCATGATTTTCTTTTAATTTAGTAAGAATCTTAAATGGTGTGTTGCTTAAAAAGACTTGATTAAAGTTATAAAATACAAATCGTTCACTACACCACACACACACACACACACAAACACACACTGTATTTT
>NW_025056262.1:0-7559 GCF_019279795.1 Protopterus annectens | reverse complement strand
CCCCCCTGCAGGTTTCCAACCTCTGCTTTTTCCTCTTGGAGAAAAACAACTTTCCAGGGTTATTATTTCTCTATGCAGAAACATGCTTGAAATGCATAGGGAAAGCTAAAAACAATAAACGGTCATACTGAAACTGGCAGTTAAGCCAGAACCAGGATTGCCCTACCCTTTGTAGGGTGGATAGTATCCTATACACCTGCAGAGTTTCAGCCTCCTAGCTTTTTCCCTCTTGGAGAAAAACAACTTTCCAGGGTTATTATTTCTCTATGCAGAAACATGCTTGAAATGCATAGGGAAAGCTAAAAACAATAAACGGTCATACTGAAACTGGCAGTTAAGCCAGAACCAGGATTGCCCTACCCCTTTGTAGGGTGGATAGTACCCTACACACATGCAGAGTTTCAGCCTCCTAGCTTTTTCCATTTTGGAGAAAAACAACTTTACAGGGTTATTTTTTCTCTATGCAGAAACATGCTTGAAATGCATAGGGAAAGCTAAAAACAATAAGCGGTCATACTAAAACTGGCAGTTAAACCAGAACCAAGATTGCCCTACCCCTTTGTAGGGTGGATAGTACCCGACACATCTGCAGAGTTTCAGCCTCCTAGCTTTTTCCCTCTTGGAGAAAAACAACTTTCCAGGGTTATTTTTTCTCTATGCAGAAACATGCTTGAAATGCATAGGGAAAGCTAAAAACAATAAACGGTCATACTGAAACTGGCAGTTAAGCCAGAACCAGGATTGCCCTGCCCCTTTGTTGGGTGGATAGTACCGTACACACCTGCATAGTTTCAGCCTCCTAGCTTTTTCCCTCTTGGAGAAAAACAACTTTCCAGGGTTATTTTTTCTCTATGCAAAAACATGCTTGAAATACATAGGGAAAGCTAAAAACAATAAACGGTCATACTGAAACTGGCAGTTAAGCCAGAACCAGGATTGCCCTACCATTTGTAGGGTAGATAGTACCCTGCACACCTACAAAGTTTCAGCCTCCTAGCTTTTTCCCTCTTGGAGAAAACCAACTTTCCTCAGGTATTTTTTCTCTATGCAGAAACATGCTTGAAATGCAAAAAGAAAGCTAAAAACAATAAATGGTCATACTGAAACTGGCAGTTAAGCCAGAACCAGGATTGCCCTACCCCTTTTGTAGGGTGGATAATACCCTACACACCTGTAGAGTTTCAGCCTCCTAGCTTTCTTCCTCTTGGAGAAAAACAACTTTCCAGGGTTATTATTTCTCTATGCAGGAACATGCTTGAAATGCATAGGTAAGCCAATATTTATTAGACACAAAACAACAATGGAAAAAGACATACAGCAAAAAGGACAAGAGAACAACTAAGAGGGAAACTACAAAGAAATTACAAAATAAAGTTGGCATACCCCCATTTAGTCAACCAAAACTTTAACATCAAAATCAACTGGGGAACTGGAATAATGAACTTCTGATAAAATGCCTTACATCTAGCTGACCATAATAAATACATAATGGAACACAGGACAAAATCAGCTGCCCTAATGGCAGTAGACCAAGAAACCTTATAATCCCCCCACTGACACTTAGACAAACTAAGGGGGTAGAGGCAAGGAACAAAAAAATCCTGACGAAACAATTTCCAAAATCCAGCTATCCTCTTACATGAAAATAAAAAATGTAAAATAGTTTCAGGTTCACCACAGTGCATAAAACACAATTTGTTCCCGTCCAGAGCTGTATGTACATGACATTTAATATGCAATCTATCTAAAGACAATCTCCACAGAAAATCATGCCACTGAGGCACTGCCTTGAGAAACCTCCTCCTATTCAACAAACCTTGCTGTTGAAAAGAAGTTAAATGTTCATAAGCATTAATAAAAACAGAAGCAGACATGACCTGGGAATACCAAGCAGGAAAGGATAAATTTACATCAAAATCATAAAGCTTATGTCTTTTCACTACCAAAACCACATCACGATAAAAGGAAGAAGGGCAAGGAGGCCTCCTGCCCAATAACAACGCCTCCCAAAAACCAGACGCCATATTCCTATAAATATTCGCAAGCATGGAAAAGGACTGAGACTTTAAACGGGAAAAAAGCTTATGTAAAAACATAACTTGCAAAAAAAGAACGGGGTGTTTTAATCCACACCCCCCATGCTCCGCTGGGGCATAAACAGTACCCCGGGGAATGGGATTTAAACCTGACTTCCAAAAGAAAGAAAAAAATAAATGGAGAAACCAAGCAATCCAAACAGTCGGAAAAAAATAAACAGAAAAAACATAAAGAAACTTAGCCAAAAAAATAGAATTTAACAACAAAGCCTTTTTCTTAAAAGAAAGGCGGAAGGTTTGCCAGTAATTCAACCTCATTAATGAAGAAGACAAAAGAGATTTACAACTGTGTGCAACAAAATCATCAGAACCAAAAGGAACACCTAGTATGTGCACCCGCGCTAATCACCAGAAAACCAAAAAGGACATCAGGTAAATCGGCACTAGGAGAGTAAAAAAAGGACTTTGTAAGGTTAACCGTCCACCCCACCAACTGTAAAATGGGTAAAAACTGCGGTAAAAAATAAGTATTAACCTGGTCAGGATCATCCACAAACATAGCTAAGTCATCAGCATAGGAAACCACTCTAGGAATGAGTACCCCCTGACAAGAAAATGAACATGGGGAAAGAAGAGCCTTGTGCCGGAAAGAAAAGGTAGCAGCACCCACCACCAAAGCCAATAAGTAACTACTCAAAGGACACCCTTGACGAATCCCATTTAACATTGGAAGAGAAAAACCCAAGTGACCATTAACCAGAGGAGCAAGTGTAGAACCCTGAAAAATAGAAGAAAGACAACCAAGAAACTTCTTCCCAAAGCCATAAGAAGAAAGAATGGAGAAAAGAACAGGATGAGAGATGTTATCAAAGGCCTGAGACAGGTCACATGAAAGGACACCACCCAAAGGAGGGGAAGAGAGAGAAAAAACTGATTTGTAGAGATGTAAAAGATCCCAGATCACGACCCGCACACCAAAACCCCTGGGTCGACAAGAAGAGACATGGAAGCAGACAGACGAAGCTGTAAGATCTTCATAAAAAGCTTGTAGTCTGTGTTGCAGAGCAAAATAGGCCTCCAATTTGCCAAGTCCACCCTATGACCTTTCTTCCACAAAAATTTCACTGCAACAGAAAGAAATGAAACATCATTAATACCAAAGGACAGCCAGTCATTAAACACAGAAACTAACACCCGCAAATGGTCATCTGTCAACTTAGTATAGAAAAGGTAGGGGATACCGGCCCAAACCAGGAACAGAAGTCAGGTTAGCAAGATTATGGATAACATGTCGCACTTCTGACAAAGTAATAGCAGCATCAATACTTGCCCTATGAGAAGGGGCAACTTTGGTAATCCCCAAAAATATGAAACAGGTGGTTTACCACCATACAAATGAGACAAATGCTGAAAAACAATATTCTGCATCCCTTGCAGCGTATTACACAAGGTGCCCTCAGGAGACTTGAGACATTGCATGGTGGAGGTACGTTGGAGCCTCTTCTTTCCCACATATGGTAAATACTCCTCACCTGAACCCTTTAAGGAATGGGCCAAGTTAAAGAGTTTGGTCTTCACTCTCTCCACATTTAAGTCATAAAGCCTGCGCAAAGCTGTGAGGGTAGAAGACAAATTCGCATTAGCATGACTTACATAATCGTGATAGGCAGCAGAAGTAGTCACTTTAAGCTGTAAACAATATTCATGAACATAGTCACAGTACCTGCCAAGCAATTTAACCTTAAAGTCCCTCCACCAGTGAACGGCAGAATCATATAAATCCCAAAGGGACATCTGCCCTTGCCACAGGTCTTGCCAAATGACAGCCCATTCACCGGATTGTATACGAGTTGGACTCATCTTCACATAGCTTTTCCCTCTATGTAAAGTAGTGGCAGTGCCAAAGGTATACGCCAAAAGAGCATGGTCAGCAAAAGGAAGGAAAAAATAATCAAAATTAGAACAGGCTACATCTGGGGTATGCCAACAAAAATCAATTAATGTACGAACTGTACCTTTAAAATAAGAAAAGGGCGGAGAAAAACTTAATGACAAACCAGCTTGCAACATTATTTTGTGACAAAGTTTGACATCACATTTGTGTTTGTGAGAGTCATCAGCCATATGAGCATTAAAATCCCCCGCCACGATGACTGAATAGTCCACCTGCAAAAAGGGTAAAAGACATTTAAACAATTTACATCACCCCCAGATTAACATAAGCATAAAGAAAAAAGACTCTGTAATAATCTGACTGAAACTTAATATCTAAACAAAGTAAACGACCCGGCACCAAATGCATAACATCCAAAACATGTACTGTGGAGGAATTCCACAATACCACCAAACCAGAGTGCTTGTCCAGTCCCGTAGACCACTGAACATCATAAGGACACATCCCAGACCATTGTTCTGGGCATTGGCAGCTGACCAACATCCAGTAAACACAACAAGTCAAACTGGTACATCTGAATCCAATCCGCCACACAAATCCTTTTGGACAAAGAAAGCATCAGATTGACATTACAAAATGCCATAAGGAAATTAGCCATATCCAACATCCGGAGTGTCTATTGATCCCTTCTGCAAAGGCTTAATCCGTCCTCTGGAGGCCGAACGACCACGCCTCCGCCCTGCAGTACCACCAGAAGAAGATTCCAATAAAGGAGAAGAAGGAGAAACCAAGGGGTCACCCCCTTGCTGAGTTTCAACAAGTGTGGGAACAACCAAGCGTGCAGAAGAAAAAGAAGAAGCAACTAAAGCAGCCTGAACTACGTCAGCATCAGAAGGATCCACTTCCATGTCAGCATCGGTCTGAAGTACAGAGATAGACTGCTGAACACCTGGTAAATTAGACTGGGACAGAGAACAAGGAGGTATGTCATCCTCCGAGGGTACATTTAGCGGTTGAACATATGCATCAGAAGGACCAGCCACTTGGGACGTGTGATGACCCTGACTGTCCACTGCCGTATGACTACCCTGCTCTTCAGCACTGGTAGAAGAAGAAGAAACAGAAAGTACGGTATCCGAAACTTTCTCCACAGCAACCTCTGAAACAGGTTCCTCCAGTGGAGTATCCACCAAAGGGCACTGGGACCAATGGTGTGCTTCTCCGCAATGAGGACATTTGTTAGGACAAGACCTGGTAAAGTGCGAGGGAGCCGCACCGAGTACATTTTTTGGCAGGACAGTCAGATATGAGATGAGAAAAGTCCCCACAAAAGAAACAAAAACGTGGCTGGCCAGCATATCTAATAGTGCCCCTATGTCCGCCTACAAAACATACACCTGGAAGATGAGCAATACCTTTGTCAGTGACTTTATCATAGTCACCCAAACCTCCCAGCCTCCATCCCAGACTCCAGGTAGATCAGGAGAACAAGTTTTAACAACACTATGTACTTCAGAACAACGCTGAGAAATGTGGGCTTTAATCATGTCAGAAGACATATAGATAGTTTTAAAAGACAACTTCAACTTTTTCTTCAGCTGCACATTCAACTGAGAGATCTCATACAAATTCCAAGGAGAAATAGACTTATTCTGTTGAAACTTAGCATAAAAATTTGCAGCAACCAGAGGAACCTCAAAAAATACCTCAATCATGTTCTCATTCGGCCAGGGTATCATCCCAGCCAAGTCTAAAAGCTTCAGACCTGCAGGAGCAAGCAGATCAGCCCATAAGCCTTTTAATGACATCCTGTCATTTTTTGCCGTTTTAAACCTAATGCATGACTTTTGTTGAAAAGTCCGACTGGGATGTGAAGGAGAAGCTGCCTGAGAGTATAATTTAGGTGGAATGGGGTTTGCAAGTCCATCAGGGGCTGAGCAAGCAGTATTTGAAGTTTGTAAGGCTGTAATGTCTTTCTCGGCGTTCTGCAAGCCGGTTTTGGCGCCAATTTTAAAGTGCAAAAGTGTCTTTTTTTCTGTAGCGCGTTTTGCGCTATTTTCAGACATATCTGAAACTTCTACTGCCTTAAAAGGCCTTTTAAACACTTGTGCAACCTTAGAGGCACTAGTAGAAGAGTGGGAAGAAGCAGAAAATGAAGTTTTACCAGCCTGAAAAACGGAAGCTGCCAGTGAATCAGCCGCCGGCGGAAAATCAATATCTGCACTACCCCAATCCAGAACAGCAGAAGTCTGCACATCCCTAGCGCTTTTACCAGCCATAGACAATGTAGGATCTTCAGGAACAGCAGCTAAAGAATAAGTATTCACAATTTTCATCTCAGAAAACGTTGTAGCAGTAACAGGAACATTAGAAACAGGAGCAGTCTCCTCACCAGCTCTGCTGCAGTGCTGCAGACCCCACCTCCTCCACAGAGGGAAGTGAGGTCATACTGGAACTGGCAGTTAAGCCAGAACCAGGATTGCCCCACCCCTTTGTAGGGTGGATAGTACCCTACACACCTGCAGAGTTTCAGCCTCCTAGCTTTTTCCCTCTTGGAGAAAAACAAATTTCCAGGGTTATTTTTTCTCTATGTAGAAACATGCTTGAAATGCATAGGGAAAGCTAAAAACAATAAACGGTCATACTGAAACTGGCATTTAAGCCAGAACCAGGATTGCCCTACCCTTTGTAGGGTGGATAGTACCCTACACACCTGCAGAGTTTCAGCCTCCTAGCTTTTCCCTCTTGGAGAAAAACAACTTTCCAGGGTTATTTTTTCTCTATGCAGAAACATGCTTGAAATGCATAGGGAAAGCTAAAAACAATAAAAGGTCATACTGAAACTGGCAGTTAAGCCAGAACCAGGATTGTCCTATCCCTTTGTAGGGTGGATAGTACCCTACACACCTGCAGAGTTTCAGCCTCCTAGCATTTTCCCTCTTGGAGAAAAAAAAATTTCCACAGGTATTTTTTTCTCTATGCAGAAACATGCTTGAAATGCAAAAAGAAAGCTAAAAACAATAAACGGTCATACTGAAACTGTCAGATAAGCCAGAACCAGGATTGCCCTACCTCTTTGTAGGGTGGATAATACCCTACACACCTGCAGAGTTTCAGCCTCCTAGCTTTTTTCCTCTTGGAGAAAAACAACTTTCCAGGGTTATTTTTGATCCATGCAGAAACATGCTTGAAATGCATAGGGAAAGCTAAAAAAATGAACGGTCATACTGAAACTGGCAGTTAAGCCAGAACCAGGATTTCCCTACCCTTTTGTAGGGTGGATAGTACCCTACACACCTGCATAGTTTCAGCCTCCTAGCTTTTTCCCTCTTGGAGAAAACAACTTTCCAGGGTTATTTTTTCTCTATGCAAAAACATGCTTGAAATACATAGGGAAAGCTAAAAACAATAAACGGTCATACTGAAACTGGCAGTTAAGCCAGAACCAGGATTGCCCTACCCTTTGTAGGGTAGACAGTACCCTGCACATCTACAAAGTTTCAGCCTTCTAGCTTTTTCCCTCTTGGAGAAAACCAACTTTCCTCAGGTATTTTTTCTCTATGCAGAAACATGCTTGAAATGCAAAAAGAAAGCTAAAACAATAAACATAGTCATGCCTGGAAACTGGA
>NW_025056261.1:0-5177 GCF_019279795.1 Protopterus annectens | reverse complement strand
TACACAGACCTCTCATTACCCACTGTCAACATGCATGACATATGGCACTCAACAGCATGCACTGCAGCTATAGTCAATCCCTGTTACCAACATTATACATCTCTGTGATGCATGAGTGTGTTAGTAGGTGATGCCCTTCCCTGGAACACACTGCACCCATGTACACAGTATTGCTGTGCACCTGTTCATCACCCTGGCATGTACTGTACCATACTCACAGGTGTATACACCATTGCTGAATGTGTATATGTGTGTCAGTTATGTTTGCTCTGCTGCTCACAGCCTATGTTTTGTCTGACACATACCTGGGATGATATGAGGAAGATGTCAATAGTGAATGCCTGATGTCTGTTTTTCAGATCTCATCATCAGCGGTGCATGTATGATCAATAAAATCAATACACTGACAACCTTCAGACTTACTGTGGCTATGAGGATGTACACACCCTTTTTGACATGGCACCTTTTCCCCTGATATGCCATGGGGCCACAATACTGCATATGTTAACATTACAAAACCTGATATGTGACATATGACCTGTGCAATCAAATGCAGTATCAAACAGATGTGTTAGTTGTGCTGATGCTGATTGAGATGCATACAATATGTGGGTGCATAAGTGTGTACACCCTTAACATAATGGTTTGTTGCATCAACTGTTAAGTGTACTACAGAAGTCACTATTCCTGGAAGGGGTATACTAGCATGGCCCATCTGCACTTGCCAGTATTTGGTCACTCTGAATTTCAAATATCCCCAACTCTGCCAGATTGCAAGGTCAACTCATGTGCACAGCCCTTGGAGGTCACACAGTGCCTTCACTATTGTTGTGGAGTCAGGGTTATGTCTGCCACAATTCATGACCTTGACTGTGTGCAGATACAGCCATTATTAATGAGCTTTGGATGTCTGCTTCAGTTCACTGTTGTGTTTCAGGATGACACCCCTCCCCATCCTCAGCCTTTTTGCAGATGCTTGACAACTATGGGCCCCACATGAGTGTCATTTTGCAGTGTCCCAAAATCAGAACACCATGTGTATCAGCCTAATCCCTGCTAATGAACGGCAAACATACAGGTGTACACTGGCACCAGCAAGGTACAGATGGGGATGGTGGGCCTGAGGTGGAGTGAGGTGTTGCTTGTGCAACACATATATCTTTATTAATACTGTCTGTAGGTTTTGAACTTGGTCTTGCTACACCATTACACATTGCAACACATACCTTTGGGGGACTTATGATGTTATGCATATGCTACCTGAAGAAGGCCCTAAATGATGTTTCCTGTGGAACAAGTTTCCCATCTGATTACCCTAACCTATAGGCCACACTTATGCAGAGTCCAGGCAATTGTCGACACAGGTACTGCACAGCCAGTACTTGCTAGACATTCCTGCAACTCCTTAGTGTTGCGGTATGTTTCTAGGCAGCCTCCATGATCAGTTTGCAACATGTGTTGCCATCTGTCTTGTATGGCCATCTGTTTATTTTCTACATTAATGTTGTTTCATACTTCCTCATCACATACATGACTGTCTACACTGTTTGCCATGGTATATGCAATGGTGAGGTAAGGCTACATTTCCTACTCCTGAGTGCTACCTGTTGGATACAGGATCCTTTCCCAGGGGTTTGTAAGATGGGGCAAGCCACGGCTGCTTCTGTCGCAGGTGAGTGGACAAATGTGATGGAAATACATCTTGGACAGCAAACCATTAATTGATGTGACATTGAAGACCTGTACTTGATGGAAGGTGCATACTCATGAAGAATGAATGCTGTCAGTACCTCAAAAGCTACTTCCACAATATGTTATTTAGAGTGTGTGCACACATATGCTTCCAGTGTTTGTTAAGGTATGTATTCCCTATATTTGCTGTCCTAACATAGGATTCCATATTGCACATTCATTGCTCATGTTACTATCACATTACAAGTTGTAGGGGTTGTGGAATGTGGTATTGTGATATGCCATTGTGTAGATCTGTAACAGTTTTGCCATTGTAATAATGGTATATACACTGTTGTAGCACTGCATAAGGGTGATGTTTCAGACATGTTCCTACTGTAGGCCATTTGTCCCACCATTATGTTCATCTCTGTGCACATATCTTGCAGTGAAAGGTTGTTAGTTATATTGCAGGACTCTTACACACCCTTCAGATATGCCACCATGGTGACCACTGTGAAGCAGTCCAGTTAACAACAACAATAAGTGAACATGTACAGTATGCATTATGGGTAGGTGTGTTAAATGTGTGCATGGCAAATACCATGGCCATAACATGGCCGGTGTATTGGCAAACCTGAACAAAAAACACCATACTCACCAGCTACAGGCTGCTACCCCAGAGGTATACTAGAGAGACCTACATAGTTGTGTGAGAGATATGATGTTAGTAGCCACACCTGTGGCATTGGTAGAGGGTGGGAGCAGCATTCCAGTACATCAACAGTACAAACCCACAATACTACAGATTATGCACATCTGTTCAATACTACACTGCAGCAACAGACTATATATATTTTATCTCACATATGCATGATAAAACTTTACAGATGCAAACGGATAAGCAACAGTGATCTACTGATGTGCCCTGTGGCCTTACCTGCATGCTCCTCTTCCATTGTGTGGGTAGCACCCACCTCCACAATGCTATCAGTTGGATCTTGGCTTTGCTGATGGGCAGGTGCAACGAAGCTGGCAAGGAGCTCCTTAGCATGTGTCGGGGGCACTGGATGGCATGACCCCCACCTGTGGCTAGCTGGTACCTCCTAACTGCAGCAGCATGCTGACTGGCATGGCGGATGAGGTCAGTGCAGCGATGTCGGACCTGCTCATAAGTGTCGTTATGCAGGCCAACATCGTTTACCCGGGGATGAGCTCTTCCACAGGGCAGTCCTCTCCTGCAGATCATGGGCTGTATGACCAAAGAGGGTTGGGTGGTGCTGCACCAGTTGATTGATGATAACATCATTTTCCTGGGGGGAATAAACTGGAAGCCACTCTATAGACATGGTACCTGAAAGACATAAAGAGGAAAAAAGATCTGAGGACCTCATACTGCAAGGATTTAATAGTTGTTAATTGGCATCTCTGTCTCCCCCCACTATATCTGCAACACTAATCTGAACACACAACTCAGTGGGTATGTTTACAGCAAACCTACTGTTGGGACAAAATATTGTACGACAAATATTGCAATGTGTTTCTAGTAATGTTCCATGTTGAAACACTATCATTGTTGGCCTGTTGCTAACAATGTCCCTTGCATGCCATTGTAAGGGCCACTATGGTTCCATATATGTCTGTGCTCTGTTTGCTATTCGACTGCTCCAAATCTGGTGTTTTGTGTTAATGGGGATATCTATGCATACTGTTAGAAGTAATCCTGGATTGTGTAGACTATTACTAAGCACATATGTTCTAAAACTGCAACACAATAGCATGTTTGGGAAGGCTGTTCCCAGCAGAACCACCTCTCCCACTTCATCTGGCCATGTTACCAGGCCACAGCACATCTGGGACCCACTGTGGGATCTCATCATCTGCTGGTTCTGCACTACCTTCAGGTGGAACCACCTCAGGGGATGAGGTTTGTTCCCCCACTGGGAGCACACACAGACAGATTCCTGTCCCCTAAAGTCAGGTCCAGGGTCTGGTGCATAGAGAGCTCCACAGAGAATTGGTGGATCTACTACACCAACTTGAGGCCCTCAATACACAATTACAGGGTCCACATGCTCCTCCTGCTCAGCCCCCAGCTTAGCCACCTTTAGGGTCATGAAGGTGCAGTGGTGACTGCCCATGGGTGGGGACCTTGGTCCCACTGTTTCCATTTGAGGGCTCATGGGCTTCCACTTTCCAAACACTCCTCCCTATCCAAGGTGTTTACCCACCATGTGTCATATACCGCCCCTGTATGTTGTCTTGTCTGTCTTCCGACACAACCTACCTCCCTAAATATATCTACTATCCTTCCCCAACATCCTACTCTCACCTTCAAAAACAAGGAAAAGTGTTCCCAACATGATTTCACACCAGACATAACTGTCCATTTCACTTACAAATGTATATATAAAATATAAAATATATATATATATATATATATATATATATATATATATATATATATATATATATATATATATATATATATTGTGTGTGTGTGTGTGTGTGTGTGTGTTGTTGTGTGTGTTTTTTGTTGTTTGTGTGTTTTATATATATATATATATATATATATATATATATATATATATATATATATATATATATTTTATATATATGTATAGATATAGATATAGATATATTGTGTGTGTGTGTGTGTGTGTGTGTGTGTGTGTGTGTTGTTTTATAGACATATATATAAAATATATATATATATATATATATATATATATATATATAAAGAGAGAGAGAGAGAGAGTGCATTCAAACATCAGGTCCACACTCTCTAAATTTCTTTCCTCCACAGCTGCACTGTTCTGCCTTGCTACAAAGCAGAAGAGTGTCACATGTGGACACAGCCTAACATTAGAGGGGTATATATATATATATATAGGGACAGAATGCAGGTAAGTCTATTACAAACCTATGAAGGTTGTGCATGATACATTTCATGTTAACATGACTGTCCTGAAGGTGGTAAGTTCTAAAACTCATGTGTCTATCATGACTTCATTACTTCCACCTTCAGCTATTTGCCACACTAATGAACATGTCATGAGGTACAGAACATACACTATGATGGTTTACATCTTGTCATTCAGTGCTGATCTGCACAGTTGACAGGTATGGACCACTGCCCACAAGGCCACATGCTATGTCCATAGCAGTTGTTCAGCAGGACATCATTACAACAAGTCTTGCTGGCACATATACATCTTTCCACATCATCTATCCCATTATTACAGACCAAGTTACATTCAATTACATGCATATATGTTTTCATACCGTGTTGTATTGTCCCCTCTTCTATGTACACTTTATTTTCCCTTGTTTTTTTTATTTATTTTTTGGCTTGGTTTTTTTAGTCTTTCTCTCTTCTCTCTTTCTCTCTCTCTTCTCTCTCTCTCTCTCTCTCTTCTCTCTCTCCACTACAGGGATTGAGCTACTTTGAATAGGTTGCAGCATGGATTTTGTAGGTGATGCTGATGATCAGTGTATGAGCCAGC
>NW_025056260.1:0-4945 GCF_019279795.1 Protopterus annectens | reverse complement strand
AGGCTGAAACTGTGCAGGTGTGTAGGGTATAATCCACCCTACAAAGGGGTAGGGCAATCCTGGTTCTGGCTTAACTGCCAGTTTCAGTATGACCGTTTATTGTTTTAGCTTTCTTTTTGCATTTCAAGCATGTTTCTGCATAGAGAAAAAATAACCCTGGAAAGTTGTTTTTCTCCAAGAGGGAAAAAGCTAGGAGGCTGAAACTCTGCAGGTGTGTAGGGTACTATCCACCCTACAAAGGGTAGGGCAATCCTGGTTCTGGCTTAACTGCCAGTTTCAGTATGACCGTTTATTTTTTTAGCTTTTCCTATGCATTTCAAACATGTTTCTGCATAGAGAAAAAATAACCCTGGAAAGTTGTTTTTCTCCAAGAGGAAAAAGCTAGGAGGCTGAAACTCTGCAGGTGTGTAGGGTACTATCCACCCTACAAAGGGGTAGGGCAATCCTGGTTCTGGCTTAACTGCCAGTTTCAGTATGACCGTTTATTGTTTTTAGCTTTCTTTTTGCATTTCAAGCATGTTTCTGCATAGAGAAAAAAATACCTGTGGAAAGTTGTTTTTTCTCCAAGAGGGAAAAAGCTAGGAGGCTGAAACTCTGCAGGTGTGTAGGGTACTATCCACCCTACAAAGGGGTAGGGCAATCCTGGTTCTGGCTTAACTGCCAGTTTCAGTATGACCGTTTATTGTTTTTAGCTTCCCTATGCATTTCAAGCATGTTTCTGCATAGTGAAAAAATAACCCTGGAAAGTTGTTTTTCTCCAAGAGGAAAAAAGCTAGGAAGCTGAAACTCTGCAGGTGTGTAGGGTACTATCCACCCTACAAAGGGCTAGGGCAATCCTGGTTCTGGCTTAACTGCCAGTTTCAGTATGACCGTTTATTGTTTTTAGCTTTCTTTTTGCATTTCAAGCATGTTTCTGCATAGGGAACAAAATACCTGTGGAAAGTTGTTTTTCTCCAAGAGGGAAAAAGCTAGGAGGCTGAAACTCTGCAGGTGTGTAGGGTACTATCCACCCTACAAAGGGGTATGGCAATCCTGGTTCTGGCTTAACTGCCAGTTTCAATATGACCGTTTATTGTTTTAGCTTTCCCTATGTATTTCAAGCATGTTTTTGCATAGAGAAAAAATAACCCTGGAAAGTTGTTTTTCTCCAAGAGGGAAAAAGCTAGGAGGCTGAAACTCTGCAGGTGTGTAGGGTATTATCCATACTACAAAGGGGTAGGGCAATCCTGGTTCTGGCTTAACTGCCAGTTTCAGTATGACCGTTTATTGTTTTTAGCTTTCTTTTTGCATTTCAAGCATGTTTCTGCATAGAGAAAAAAATACATGTGGAAAGTTTTTTTTTCTCCAAGAGGGAAAAAGCTAGGAGGCAGAAACTCTGCAGGTGTGTAGGCTACTATCCACCCTACAAAGGGGTAGGGCAATCCTGGTTCTGGCTTAACTGCCAGTTTCAGTATGACCGTTTATTGTTTTTAGCTTTTCCTATGCATTTCAAGCATGTTTCTGCATAGAGGAAAAAAATAACCCTGGAAAGTTGTTTTTCTCCAAGAGGGAAAAAGCTAGGAGGCTGAAACTCTGCAGGTGTTTAGAATACTATCCACCCTACAGAAAGGTATGACAATCCTGGTTCTGACTTAACTGCCAGTTTCAGTATGCCCGTTTATTGTTTTTAGCTTTCTTTTTGCATTTCAAGCATGTTTCTGCATAGAGAAAAAAATACCTGTGGAAAGTTGTTTTTCTCCAAGAGGGAAAAAGCTAGGAGGCTGAAACTCTGCAGGTGTGTAGGCTACTACCAACCCTACAAAGGGGTAGGGCAATCCTGGTTCTGGCTTAACTGCCAGTTTCAGTATGACTGTTTATTGTTTTTAGCTTTTCCTATGCATTTCAAGCATGTTTCTGCATAGAGAAAAAATAACCCTGGAAAGTTGTTTTTCTCCAAGAGGGAAAAAGCTAGGAGGCTGAAACTCTGCAGGTGTGTAGGGTACTATCCACCCTACAGAAAGGTATGACAATCCTGGTTCTGACTTAACTGCCAGTTTCAGTATGACCGTTTATTGTTTTTAGCTTTCCCTATGCATTTCAAGCATGTTTTTGCATAGAGAAAAAATTCCCCTGGAAAGTTTTTTCTCCAAGAGAGAAAAAGCTAGGATGCTGAAACTCTGCAAGTGTGTAGGGTGTTATCCACCCTACACAGGGGTAGGGCAATCCTGGTTCTGGCTTAACTGCCAGTTTCAGTATGACCGTTTATTGTTTTTAGCTTTCTTTTTGCATTTCAAGCATGTTTCTGCATAGAGAAAAAAATACCTGTGGAAAGTTGTTTTTCTCCAAGAGGGAAAAAGCTAGGAGGCTGAAACTCTGCAGGTGTGTAGGGTACTATTCACCCTATAAAGGGGTAGGGCAATCCTGGTTCTGGCTTAACTGCCAGTTTCAGTATGACCGTTTATTGTTTTTAGCTTTCCCTATGCATTTCAAGCATGTTTCTGCATAGAGAAAAAAATACCCTGGAAAGTTGTTTTTCTCCAAGAGGGAAAAAGCTAGGAGGCTGAAACTCTGCAGGTGTGTAGGGTACTATCCACCCTACAGAGGGGTAGGGCAATCCTGGTTCTGGCTTAACTGCCAATTTCAGTATGACCGTTTATTGTTTTTAGCTTTCCCTATGCATTTCAAGCATGTTTCTGCATAGAGAAAAAATAACCCTGGAAAGTTTTTTTTTCTCCAAGAGGGAAAAAGCTAGGAGGCTGAAACTCTGCAGGTGTGTAGGGTATTATCCACCCTACAAAGGGGTAGGGCAATCCTGGTTCTGGCTTAACTGCCAGTTTCAGTATGACCGTTTATTGTTTTTAGCTTTCTTTTTGCATTTCAAGCATGTTTCTGCATAGAGAAAAAAATACCTGTGGAAAGTTGTTTTTCTCCAAGAGGGAAAAAGCTAGGAGGCTGAAACTCTGCAGGTGTGTAGGGTACTATCCACCCTACAAAGGGTAGGGCAATCCTGGTTCTGGCTTAACTGCCAGTTTCAGTATGACCGTTTATTGTTTTTAGCTTTTCCTATGCATTTCAAGCATGTTTCTGCATAGAGAAAAAATAACCCTGGAAAGTTGTTTTTCTCCAAGAGGAAAAAGCTAGGAGGCTGAAACTCTGCAGGTGTGTAGGGTACTATCCACCCTACAAAGGGTAGGGCAATCCTGGTTCTGGCTTAACTGCCAGTTTCAGTATGACCGTTTATTGTTTTTAGCTTTTCCTATGCATTTCAAGCATGTTTCTGCATAGAGAAAAAATTCCCTGGAAAGTTGTTTTTCTCCAAGAGGGAAAAAGCTAGGAGGCTGAAACTCTGCAGGTGTGTAGGGTATTATCCACCCTACAAAGGGGTAGGGCAATCCTGGTTCTGGCTTAACTGCCAGTTTCAGTATGACCGTTTATTGTTTTAGCTTTCTTTTGCATTTCAAGCATGTTTCTGCATAGAGAAAAAAATACCTGTGGAAAGTTGTTTTTCTCCAAGAGGGAAAAAGCTAGGAGGCTGAAACTCTGCAGGTGTGTAGGGTACTATCCACCCTACAAAGGGGTAGGGCAATCCTGGTTCTGGCTTAACTGCCAGTTTCAGTATGACCGTTTATTGTTTTTAGCTTTTCCTATGCATTTCAAGCATGTTTCTGCATAGAGAAAAAATAACCCTGGAAAGTTGTTTTCTCCAAGAGGAAAAAAGCTAGGAGGCTGAAACTCTGCAGGTGTGTAGGGTACTATCCACCCTACAAAGGGGTAGGGCAATCCTGGTTCTGGCTTAACTGCCAGTTTCAGTATGACCGTTTATTGTTTTAGCTTTCTTTTTGCATTTCAAGCATGTTTCTGCATAGAGAAAAAAATACCTGTGGAAAGTTGTTTTTCTCCAAGAGGGAAAAGCTAGGAGGCTGAAACTCTGCAGGTGTGTAGGGTACTATCCACCCTACAAAGGGGTAGGGCAATCCTGGTTCTGGCTTAACTGCCAGTTTCAGTATGACCGTTTATTGTTTTTAGCTTTCCTATGCATTTCAAGCATGTTTCTGCATAGAGAAAAAATAACCCTGGAAAGTTGTTTTTCTCCAAGAGGGAAAAAGCTAGGAGGCTGAAACTCTGCAGGTGTGTAGGGTATTATCCACCCTACAAAGGGGTAGGGCAATCCTGGTTCTGGCTTAACTGCCAGTTTCAGTATGACCGTTTATTGTTTTTAGCTTTCTATTTGCATTTCAAGCATGTTTCTGCATAGAGAAAAAAATACCTGTGGAAAGTTTTTTTTTCTCCAAGAGGGAAAAGCTAGGAGGCTGAAACTCTGCAGGTGTGTAGGCTACTATCCACCCTACAAAGGGGTAGGGCAATCCTGGTTCTGGCTTAACTGCCAGTTTCAGTATGACCGTTTATTGTTTTAGCTTTTCCTATGCATTTCAAGCATGTTTCTGCATAGAGAAAAAATAACCCTGGAAAGTTGTTTTTCTCCAAGAGGGAAAAAGCTAGGAGGCTGAAACTCTGCAGGTGTGTAGGGTACTATCCACCCTACAGAAAGGTATGACAATCCTGGTTCTGACTTAACTGCCAGTTTCAGTATGACCGTTTATTGTTTTAGCTTTCTTTTTGCATTTCAAGCATGTTTCTGCATAGAGAAAAAAATACCTGTGGAAAGTTGTTTTCTCCAAGAGGGAAAAAGCTAGGAGGCTGAAACTCTGCAGGTGTGTAGGCTACTACCAACCCTACAAAGGGGTAGGGCAATCCTGGTTCTGGCTTAACTGCCAGTTTCAGTATGACCGTTTATTGTTTTTAGCTTTTCCTATGCATTTCAAGCATGTTTCTGCATAGAGAAAAAATAACCCTGGAAAGTTGTTTTTCTCCAAGAGGGAAAAAGCTAGGAGGCTGAAACTCTGCAGGTGTGTAGGGTACTATCCACCCTACAGAGGGGTATGACAATCCTGGTTCTGAATTAACT
>NW_025056259.1:0-7889 GCF_019279795.1 Protopterus annectens | reverse complement strand
CAACTCAGAGGACTTCAACATCTTCAAAATTCATCTAGTTACCACATGTGGTTAAGTAACACCAGCGGCTTTGAACAGATCATAAATGATCATTGGGACATTTTGTTGGCCAATATGAACAACTGGCTAACTTATATTGCCCCAAGAATGTTTTATTTTCATACTGTAGAGGAAGAACTATAAATTCACATTTATCCACTACAAGAAGGAATTTCATCAAAAGAGCTCATCAAACCACTTTATCTGGGAGAAACTTAACAAGACAGTTACCCTTGTGGACATTGTGGGCTGCTTGTGCACACATGGTCAAAACTAAGAATTCACCAAGCAAGAACACATCAAAGACATATAACATTAATATTATGGGAAATTGCAGCAGTGATTGGGTGATTTATTTAGCAAGCTGTTTTGTTCAGCATTTTATGTTCCCAAATTCAAAACCTCCGCGACCCTGAGATTCAGGATTAGTAGGTACATTTGAGGTGACATGAAATATCAGAAGAATGACTGGTGCACTTTTTAAACTTACACATTAACCCACATCCCACTGCCATATTTCATTTTACAATAATAGACAAGGTGATTCAGAAAGGAATAGGATGTGCAAAACAGGATGGCATACCAAGCTCAATGATAAGGAATCAGGTTGGTTAGAAAGATTGGGAGCTCTCTTTAAACCTGGCCTTAATGAACAGAGCTAATTTGGTACGCACCAATAGCATGACTTTACTTATTAAACATTTAGTATTTAAATATAATATTGCTTTGATGTCATTTAAACAAGCGGTAACACTGAAGAAGGTTCATTTGAGCCGAAACCGGTTTGTTTGTTTGGGTCAGCCACATGTGACAAATTCATTTTCAATAAATCTTTGGATTTACTCATTCCACTTTGGTGCTGGACTTTCTTTCGTTGTTGCAGTGATCTATAGCCCCCACTACCCACCTTGGCCAGCAAATCCTGTGGCCTGTAGACTTCCATATAGAGTAAATATAAAAGTAGGGTTTCAGACTACCGCTTCCAGTGCAAAGGTAGTAGATCAGTGCTGTTTTCTTGCAATCAAAGTATTTAAGTCTTGGCTACTAACAAAACTATTTATGAAATTATAGCAATTTTCCAGCTCAGATCCAGTCACTGGAACAGATGCTTAAAAATGGACCCCCCCCCCCCCCCCCATACAAGCAGTAACTTTGTAGCTTTCTGTGTAGTCTTTTCTGTGTTGACAGTATATTGCTAATCCAATTAAATGTCTCATTAAAGAACTTCCTGGAGTAGATTATTTTGGCTATGCAACTGTCTTCTCTCTCCAATCAGTGCCATAAGCAGTGAGTCAGTCTGTTTTCTAAGTGATAAGTAGATGTCATTTAATACTTGTCAGTATAAAATGGCTGACACTCAAAACACAGAACAATATACTGAGTCCAGAGTATAAGAACAAGCAAATTTTGTTAATAAGAACAGAAGATTGTTACGAGTGAGAATTGTCAATGTGTAAACAGACAGGTCTCAAGACCAGAGAAATTACAGCTGTGAATCAAATGCAGCGATTAACCAAGACTAAAAAGTGTAGCTGTACTGGACCTACATGTTCAACAGACTGCAGTCCAAATTTACAATTCACATTCTAATGGTTAATTCCATTCCTCTTTCAGATGATAAACCTCTGTACTGCACAGGGAGAGAAATATTCATTGCTAACCGAAGTGCTACTGCAGCTGCTGTACACTAATAAAGAGCAGCAGACATGTAAATTGTAACTAGTGATGTTCGTCGTCTCCCATTACTGCAGTCCTGACAAATGGGTACTCCGCTGCCCACCATCGGCCCGAATATCAAAAAGGGCTTAGAACGGCGTCGGTCATGAGGTCGCCTGGGACTAGTATAAAGTACTTGTCAGTACAATCTGCGCGTAACCCGGCGCCATAACCTCAGTCGCCTTCTTGCGCGCCGAGGTCCTAAGCGAAGCAGTTTTGCAAGTCACCATTCGGCGTTCTGGGAGTGTCGGTTTCGAGTTTCAGACGGATACCACAGTTGGCTAAATGCCGCCTATTGGGGACATTTTTGTCTTTTCTTGCCTCGGTATTGGCCGGATGTCAGAAAAAAGTTAATAACTGTACATTCTTGTAAGAAACAGATTCCTCATAGGGATTTTACCATTCACTCTGTATTCCTTGTTTAGGGCCCACAAACTGCTTGCGGCGTTGTTGGGTATTCGCTTTTTGTACTTTTCTACTTTTAACACAAAGCGTGCTATTAAGCGTCGGTTTGGACACAACTGCTACTGACTAGATGTTTGGTATGCTTCGTTGTAATTATACTGCGCATGCAGATTTGGATTCTCCGGCGACTGGTTTCTTCTAAGAAAAGCGCCAAAGAAAAGTCTTTCTTGGTCCAAACAGGATGAGCGGCATCCACTCCAGGCGACTGTTGGGTTCTGTGGCTAAGACCACTGACTGCCTTCTAGTGGCTCCTTCTGACCAGTTTACCTGTGTGTGTCAAGGGGCGCTGACATGTTACTGCAGGAAGTGGCTTCTCCTGTCAGTAGGCCAGGCTGAGGGGTGCTTCTTTGTTGTCTGGCATTTCCTCCCTCCTTAGGGTAGTTAGACCTCCTCTATATTTCTCAAGGCAAAGGCCATTCACAAATCTAGATCTTTCCACTGCTGGTGCTTGCTCATCCCAGGGGTCCCAGCCCCCTACAGGAAGCCACATGTTAAAAGATGGCTGAAGATTTGATTTACTTTAATTAGAGGTTCCATGCCCCCCCCTGTGAAGAGGCACAGGATAGACACAGAGTTGGAGGGCCTGGTCCAGTCTTCCAATGAGTCAGATTCCTCTGTGGAAGAGCTACAGGATTTCCCTCCCTATTCTGGATTCAGAGGCTACAGGACGCCTCACTCCCTCTGCATCCCCTCAGAAAGATTTTTCTTTTCTCTGAAACTTTGCATTCCATGAGAGAACATGACTTCCAGTGGGATGGCCAGGATTATTCTGATTCTCGTATTAAGGAGTAAGAGAATTCTTGTTTTACCTCAGCACAGAGCCTTGGCTGTATTCCCCTGTGTACTGGATGTTTATTTCAGGATGCTTATTTTCTGAAGTGACCCTTAACCCAGATTCTCTGCCTCCTGCCCCAGTTAAACCAGATAGATACTACAGGGTTCCGGAAGCTCACAAGTACTTGTATAAGAAAGAGTCCTAGGGCATTTGATCCAGGAAACTATTCTCAAGGCCCCAAAAGGTGTTAAGGCTTCTGTGGTTAAGAATCCAGTTCCTCTGGACAAAGATGCTAAGGCCCTGGATAGGTGGGAGGTGTAAAAACTGCTTATACCTCTTCTGCTTTGGCTATGAGAGCTTTAAATTGTCAATTTCATAATATGGAGTATCAGGGTGTTGCTAAGTCAATTGAAATGTAAAGTTGATGCTTTTAGCTGAAGAGTGTTGACTGTAAGAGAGCTTCAGGATTTAGTGCATAGCTTCTGACCAGGTAGAGTAAGCATTCTTTGCAGTGTGGTTTTGATGCTGACAGCTTCTTCCAGGGGTGGCTGCTACTAGTTCTGTTGTTATGGGCAACATTGCCTGGCTTAGAGATCAGTCCTTGTCGCAGGCATGTTGGAAGGAGGCTCACGCATTATGGATGATCCTCCTTTGCAATCCTGATGTTCTTTTTGGCCCTCCAGTGGAATCAGTTTTGAAAAATGGAGGAAAAAGCTAAGTCTATGCAGAAGCGGTAGAAAGACTTCTTACAGGTTCCAGCCCCCTAAAGTTCAGTAGGAATTGGCCTGCTAAGGCATGGTCTTTTCCCTCTTTGGATTTTCATTCTGAGGGCAGGTGAGGGCGTGGTAGAGGTAGGGGCTTCCTCTCAGGGGCCTCTGTTACTTCTAGACAGCTTTGAGTTCTTTTACCCCACTTCTGCTGGGGTGGGCAGGGGTCAGTCCTTTGGAAGCTTGATCCCAATGACCTGTGTCTTCAGCTGCGGACTCTGCTTTGCTTTGGCAGCTCCTCTAGGAGAAAACTAGAGGCTTTTCAAACGGAATTGGCATTTGGTTACCCAAGACAAATTGGGTATTGGACATTATTATAATGAGGGCTACGAAGTTTTATTTTCACACATTCCCTCGCCTTTCAAAGGTATGCCGGATGTGTACTCATCAGCAAAGAACTGGAAAGCATGAGGGCACAGATTTTTTTCTCTGCTCGGTTGGGGCCGATACGAGCCAGATTCCTTCTGTATGTGGAAAGAGCGCGGGGGTTTATTCCGTCTTTTCTTGAGTACCAAAGAAAGGGAAATACTTGGAGGCCCATTCTGGATTTATCCATTCTAAACACCTTTCTGGAAATTCCGAAATTCAAGATGTTAACACTGCAGCAGCTGTTGCCTATGCTAGGCAGGGAATCACTGGATGGTGACTTTGGATCTCAAGGAGGCCACATCTTCACATTCCTATCAGGCCCAGTTGCAGGAAATTCCTACAGGAGGTTTCGGACTGGGAATTTGCATTATCAGTTCTACTCTGCATTGTTCCTTTGGCTTATCTACTGTCAGCAGGGTGTTCACAAAAGTCCTGGCTCCAGTAATAGCTTTTCTCCGGCTAAAGGGAATTCAAATTTATCCTATCCTTGGACGATTGTTTGATACTGGCTCAGGGGCGACACGAACTTCTTGACTACATCTGCAGTATGTGATGACAGTTTCAGATGCCCACAGGGTATTCTGTGAGCGAAATAAAGTCAGTCCTAATACCCTCACAGGAGATATGTGTTTTCTGGGTGTGAGACTGAATACAGCTACTCAGATGGCATCTCTTACCCCAGACAAACAAAAGAAATCTACACCTATACTTCCAACAGCTATCCGTAATGTCGGGCTGACTGCAAGGACAGTCCTTCAAGCCTTAGAGGTTCAGCATCTTGTAGATTCTAGTACTTCCCAATGCCAAACTGCATATGAGGAAAGCTTGGCAATGGTATCTCAAAAGCGTTTGGACTCAACACAGCCACGATTTGGATACTGTCATTCGGATTCTTGCCTTTAGCATTCAGAAAAGGAATTTGTGTGGTGGGCTCAGGAATGTCACCTAAACAAGGGACTCCTCTGTGAGCCCTAAACGGAGGTGTAGAAGTCGAATATTAACGACAGGCGCCGAGTCGGCCTGGGGAGAAAACTCATTTTCAAAGGAAAATGGATTCAAGACCTTTGGCCCCGGGCTGCTTCCTTGCATATCAACATGAAGGAGATGCTGGCAGTTCAATTTGCATTGAAAGCATTCTGAAGGATCTACTTGACCCGGGACTGAGTGTTGATTCGAACGAACCAACACAACTGTCATGTGGTACATCAACAAGCAGGGGGAACTCATTCTTGCACCCTCTCTTGCAGACAAGCAATGCTGTTGCATAGGAAACTGCTTTGGATCTGCACATCACTCTTCGAGCACAGTTTCTGCCAGGAGCACAAAATTCATTAGCAGATGTTCTACTGAGCAGACAGATGGTGGATCCTCACGAATGGAAGTTGGACCCTCAGGTATTTCTTCAGTTGACGCCATGGCTTGGGAACTCCAGACATAGATCTGTTAAGCTTCTCCTCTGAATTCCCAACTACCTCTGTTTTTGCACAAGGCTGTTTCATCCGAAAAGCCTGGAAAATAGATGCACTATCCTTCAGTTGGAGCAACCTTCTACATTGTATGCCCTTTTCCTCCTCTGCCTCTTCTTCCAAAGGTCCTGTTAGCAGAAGAAGTCAGGAGGGACAAACCTTGCATGATCCTTATAGGCGCCCGGATTGGCCTGCAAGTCAACATTGGTACCCTCTGTTGAGAGCCCTGAATTGCACACAGGACACCTTGGCCATTACCACAGTTCCTCACTTATTGTCTCAAGCAGACAATCATTTTCTCAATGTCAGGGTGCAATCCCTACACCCTGACAGTGCCTGGCATGCATTCAGTTTTAGAGGATGAGGGCCTTCAGCTCCCTCAACAAGTTTTAGATGTCCTTTTTTGGAAGCCAAGAAGCGTCCCTAGTACTCGAAAAGTTGTGTACTGATAAATGGAAGAGATTTTTCTTTGGAGTTCAGCTAAAGGCCTTGATGTCACTTTGCCTAATTTGAGTTGCACTTTGCAATATTTGACTATGTTACTGGACAAGGGTTTGTCCTTCTCTTCTATAAAGATTGCATGCTGCAGCTATTTCTGCTCACTATGATGGTGATCCTCCTTTATTTTCACATCCTTTGCTTAAACAGTTTCTGCCAGAGGAGCCAAAGAATATAAGACCCCCACGGAGGACTCCTACTCACCTGCCTGGGATCTTAATTTTGTTTTGGGGAAAAACCTTGACTCTGCCTCCCTTTTGAACCTGCAGCTACGAAGCTGAATTGAAGTTGTTACGGTCCTGGAAGACTGCTTTTTATTGGCTGTTACTTCTGCTAGAAGGGTATCTGAATTACAGGCTCTCATGGCAGTGGAACCTTTTCTGATTTTTCACCAGGACAGAGTGCCCTTGCATACTGTAATCCTACTTTTCTGCCTAAAAGGTAGTTTCTAATGTGGCATTGAACCAATCTATACATTTGCCTACTTTTTATACTAACCCCCAAAAGAAATGAAGGTGAAAGAGTTTTGCATTCTTTGGATGTGCATAGGACAGTTAAAAGGTATTATTTGTTCAAGAACCAATGAGTTCAGGAAGATCTCAACAGTTATTATTTGTTTCGTTTGCTGTGGCTTCAGAGTGGGAAAAGCTGTCTGAAGCAAACTATTTCCAGAGTGGATCAGCCATTGTATTGCTTTTTTATTACTCTACTCATCATGGAAAGGAGGTTCCAGTTGGGATCAGGCCTCATTCTACTAGGGCTTATGGCCACCTCTACTGCTTTTTGAGAGGGTAGTGGCTACTAAAGACATTCTGGAGGCAGCTACTTGGAGTTCTGTACATACCTTTACAAAAGCATTATCATTTTGCCTCTTTATTCTAGGTCTAGGGCTGGGTTTGCCACTGCAGTCTTGCAAGGGCATGTCTGCAGCTCCCTCCTGCTATTTAGTTGGCCAGCCTCCTTTTTCCGTTGCTCTGGGATTCTACCCATTTGTCAGGACTGCAGCAATGAGGAGACAGAAGCATAGTACAGTTTTGTACCTACCATAAATGTAGATGTTCGAGGATCTCCATTGCTACAGATCCTATTTCCCTCCCTCCTTCCCCCCCTTTTTCTTTTTTAGATTGGGGTTTTTGGGTGAGTGTTTTTTTTTTGCATTCTGACGTACAAGGGCAAGAAAAGACGAGGTTATGAAGCGTCGGTCATGCGCGTTTGTACTGACAAGTACTTGTGTCAAGTCAGTAGCCCATGACGGCGCGGTTCTCTTCCACTTTGATATTCGGGCCGATGGTGGGCAGCGGAGTACCCATTTGTCAGGACTGCAACAATGGAGATCCTCGAACATCTACATTTATGGTAGGTACAAAACTGTACTTTCTTTTGAAAAATCTCCCTGAAGAATCTTCACATCAAGACCCGTATGCGACTTGGCATTAATTCTGAGCAGCTCAGGGCCAGAATTACATTGCATTATAGTTCAAGTAGTGATTCAGTTTATTTTAGTGAAAATGCCTATTTACAAAGAATTATTAAGCAGATACACTTGAAAAAACATAGTAAATCCACATAGAACTTGTAATTAATACATCTGAGGCTTTGCATTACTTACACTTGTTTAAAACGATGTTATGGCTGAGTAGGTGCAATGCTGTTTACAGCATGTATTTCCAGCTTCTACCTAAAGCTGTTCAGAGTACTGTATTTCCAGATTTCTTGCATATGGTTTCCACATGACAGTCCAAAACAGATCTCTGTATTCTATCCTGTCAGAAGTCCCCCTGCACATCCTTCCTC
>NW_025056258.1:0-7751 GCF_019279795.1 Protopterus annectens | reverse complement strand
AAAACCCAAAAAAAAACCGTTTTTTTTCCCGGGGCTAAAACTAAAATTTAAAAAACAAAAAGAGGGGTTTAAACCCCGGGTAAGGGGTAAAACAGGGAGGGTTCTTAAACCCAAGTGGGCCTGTTGGAAAAAAGAAATCAAAAAACTAAAAGGTTTTGTCAGATTTTAAAAACCAGGGGTGCAATTTAAATAAACCCCAAAAAGGTGGGGCAGGCTAAAAAGTAAAAAACAGGGTTAATGTTTTGTACTTCATTGTAGCCCATACCACAAAGACAAATGGGAGGCATCTGTGTATATAAGGATGTGAATGGCCATGACCTAGGAGCAATAGCTGTCTCAGTGTTGTGGACAACAATGGGCTTTGTGGGTGAGGTGTGTGACATATGTGCACAATCTGACAGCTGATAATAGCATTGTCACCGCTAGGTGAATAACCCTGTACCCATTAACTACCACCTAGGCAGCGTCAACATTATGGACACTGTGAAAGGGATGGTCCCAGTTCACCCCCCTGAGTTGGTGACTTCCAGGCCTATTAGGTAGTAAAGAGGCACCCATGTCATGACAGGGTGCCATCCATGAGCATGGAGATCATTGGACAGGCATACTCAGCCCCGGGTGACCAATATTGGATCACATATCCCCTTTTAAAGGGGGTTTTGGGCCCATGGTGGAGGGGGATACCAGCCTTCACAACCCCATCTAAACTATGCAGCATGCTGGCTACCTTGCAAAAAGGGCATGTGCTACACTGTGATGTTGGACATGCTACACGCATTTTCCTGATCTGAAAGACATACGTAAAGGGGGCCACCATCCTACTAAAAGGAACCACATGCTGGACAGATCCCTGTGCCATACATGTTAATACTCCGCCATACCATGCAACCCTGTCCATCAAAGCTGCACATGTCATCTCTGTCATACATGGTGTGATGACCGATGGTAATGTATTATTAACTGTCTGGATCAGTAATGTGGCACTGATGCCCCTATAAAATGGCTGTCGGATACAGCTAGAAACCTTCCCCCGCTATAGTTGATAACCATCCCCGAATGGCTAGCCATTTCCCATGTCTATCACATGTGCAACACAGGCAATCCATGGCAGGATGTTGAACTGCTGTACAGTGCCGTGTTAAGGGAAAAATCAAAACCAAATTTTTTCCCCCATGTAAAGGGGTTATGGGTTTTTGTGCATTTCACGCTAAAGGCCCAAAAATTAAAGGGAAAATGGATGTGTTGATAGGTAAAAACAATACAAAAAGCACCCCAATAAAACAGCTTTCACGGGGTTGGAAAAAAACAAAATTAAGGGATGTTCTGAAAATTTTTTGGGAAAAAACCATTTTAGGGGCAAAAAACTTGCCCAAATTTTAAAAAAGACAGCATTCACTTTTGGAAAGTATGAACAATTTTTAATAAGGTTTGGCCACATAAAGGGAAATGTTTTACCCCAATCCAGGGGAAACAGGGGTTTTTTCAGTTGTGCCAAAAACACCCCCGGGCCATGTGGGGCGGGCCCAGGGGGGTTTTTTAATAGTGGGGGAAAACCGCCCACCACATTAGCCTTCCGATAATGCCCAAACCATCCCCTCCCGCCGGGAAAAGGTAAAAGGGGGTCCCCAACCCAAACCCCCATAAACACCGGGGCCATGGCCACCGGGCACCCCAGCACCCCAAAAAACACAGGCCTGGGGTTTGTTAAAATGATGGGGTGGAACCAACGCACTTGCAAACCCCTTTGGAGGGCATGCAAAAAGAACCCTCAAGGGAAAGGTTTGGGGGGAAACCCATACCCCAGTATTTGGCCCAAAAACAGGGGGCATACAATATCCCTTTTGGGTTAAAACCAAATGGTTAACTGCCCATTTTGCCCTTTTTGGCTGTTAAAATCATAAAATGAAAACCCTTTTACCCTTTGGCCCCTTGTCCCCGCACACCATTGCATAATTTTTTTTAAAACAGGCATTTTTGTTTTTAAAAGTATTTTAAAAAGAAAATGGAGGGCCCATTCCTATACAGGTACCCATCAACATGGTTAAGGGCAAAAAAAAAGGGGAAAAATGAAAAGATTTATTCAAGGGAACACCTTGCATAAAATTATGTTTTAAATGAAATAAAACTTGGAAAAAAATGGGGAAAAAAAATTTTAACAATTGGGGGGTAGGGGGCCCCCAAGGGGAAAATTGGGGTTTTATACCCTGCAATTGAACATTGGTGTTAAAAACAGTCCCAACAGGCGGGTAAAACCCCTATCCCATAATACCCCACATACCAAACAACCCGTTGTCTGCATACCCCTTTTGGGGGGCCCCATACACATCAAAATTGTATGTCATATGGGACAAAAAACATGTGAGATAGATGGCCATCACAAACTTTTGGGCCCAACAACCACACATGGCCATGGAGGATGGCCAGAGACATGTAGCCACACAGTAGATGTGATGTGTATACATCCTGTTGCACATTGTCCACACATGGTCCAACTATAGCCTTAGTTGACTGATTATACAGTTGATGTGGTACACTGGACATCCTAAAAGCCTGTGCACAGCTAGTGGAGGTGTCATAAGTACCATATAAGATGTGTTGAACATCACGACTGTGTCATAGCATGACAGTAGTCACCTGTACAGCTTCCACAGACATTGACACCACATCAGGCCACAGATAACATACATCACCATCAGCCATGCACCTCGTGTGTGTGGTACATCAATGTCATGTGGGACATGGTGTATTGACAAGTCTGCCATGTGGGGAACATGGTTGCCAGGCAGCTAAGACTCTGTAGTAGTTGTGCGGGGGTGTCATCCAGGTCTTCCAGTGACCTGTCACATGACACAGCATGGTTTGGGGTGTATACACCTCAGCAAGTGGGTCACAATCCACAGTTATGTCATGTGTTTTAGCAGTTATGGCTATGCAATTTTATTACACACTGTATAGCAATATAGACACCTCATGATGCCATGCAATGGCACAGTGTCTGTACTTCACACTGTATAGCAATGTAGACGCCCCTACCCTTCCATGCCTGCACATTTGCTAAACGGGATTTTTTGTAGGGCATACAGACAACACTGCAATTGATACCCATTAAAACCCGTACATGTGTCAGGACACCATTGTGTCAGACATGTATGCATTTAATGCACACCCAGCAGATTACATGTCAAGGTCACTTCAGCCATGTGTACTGTTAACCTGTGCTGGTCCACATGGTTTATCACAGGGATGCATGCTTACTACCATGATTGTGTGAACTGCATGGCTACTGATATGACACCTGCTTGCTGTTTTGTGCAACCCAGGGAAGGGATGCTAACTACCACTATTAATGTTTGAGCTGCATTTTCTTTTGTATCACATGCATTTCATGCCATCTGTCAAATCACATGCATGGTGTGTCTGTGTGTGTGTGTCTGTGTGTGTGTTGTGTGTCTTTTGTGTGTGTCTATTGTAATGTAGAGTCTTTCTTTGCATTCACAGGTGATGTAGGTGCATTTTCCCTTTCCGGTTTCCCTCTGATTTTAGTGTCCCCACAGATACTAGCAGTGATGAACAATGCATGAGGTACAGGATTGTCAGGGGCTGAATCTGTGCCAATGGTTGCCATCCCAGCTATGTCCCCTCTTCCCCCACAGTTCTCATGCCAACACATACCCCATCACCAGTGGCCCTAGAGGAAGGACAGTCCCGGTTAACTTGGAACAGGAATGTGGGGGCTACAGAATTTTGTCTCCAACCCATGGTGTCAGTGTAATGACTGCAGATGTGCCACACAGGCATGTGGCCAGTGCTGCTCATAGGAGGACCTCTGGCAGACATGCACCTGCAGGACAGAGGGAGCAGCTTTTCACCAGACCCTGTTCCAGACTGTAATTTGGGACAGGCATGTGCTGAACGGCAGAACAGAAAAGGGCAGAGGCTTCAGAGGGCTGCTATCCGTATTTTAAAGACAACATCCAGGCATTGGCAAATGCTCAACAGCAGATTGCTGATGTTCTGGAAAGGGATTGGGTGACATGGTCAGAATCCTTGACCTGGCATGGCAATCCGCGAGCGTGAGCTGTTTGTGCTGGAGCATCTGGTAGGAGTGAGGCATAGGCCATGTGGACATAGGCCAGCTACACCATGTAGTGCAGTTCAACGTGAACGAGCCACCTCACATGCCCGCTCCCATAGTGCCGGTAGCAGTAGCAGTGCAGCTGGGTGCTGCCCCACCAGGACACAGCAGGCCAAATGTGGCCCTGGATGTTCCCAGTGGGGACACAGTTCCAGTGGACATGTGTCATCGGACAGTAGCCAATCTGTACCTCTGCCTGGTAGTGCCTGTGCAATCCCTGGCAGGCACAGGTCATGTGCCCATGGCCGGCACAGTGAGCTGTACATCCTGGTCTGTACAATCTGGAGCTGTCAATAATACCCTGTGTAGGCCTTTGGGAAAAGGGAGAACTGTGTGCACCATACATGCACACAGCAAAACATCTGTAGGGCACCGCAACACCCACATGCATAATGACCACACATGTCCAATCAGATCACCGGCCCTTACACACACACATGATGTCATCCACTGGTGCAGCCTATGTCCCTGGCAAACATTATCACCCTGTGCATATGATGATGCCTGTGCCACATCCCTGCCATCCACACCGTTGGTGCAGGGACATGCTCAAATGGTCTGATGCACAGGGTGAACAGAATAATGAGAGAAGTGTATATTACATTAGTTATGTACTGTTGACATGCACCAGACATACCATGTAGTACAGGTTTATAATGCATTGTTATATGTTCACAGTATGTGTCTTGGTAACAACAGTAACAGCATGTTGGTAATGATGCCCTGGTTCCCTCCTTATGATCTACTTGCATTGCCAACAAGTAGCAGTGTTTGCAGTTTCCCATGTGGGAAAAGTGGAGTACTCACAGGCATGTATGGCAATAAACATGCTATCGTAGCCTCAACCTGACTGTTAGAAAGGCTATCATACCCCAGATGTCCACACATCTACTTGGATTTTTTTAATAGGCTACAGTGGCTAGAGAGGGGACATCCCTACCAGGTCAAATCACAGGTATGTTGACATGGTGGGGGGTTTAAAAGGGTCTGGCCGATGATAACATTAGAGGCCCCTTGATAGCATGAGGCCCACTTTTAGCAGTAATACCCTGTCACATTACAGGATGAGAACATACACAGACATACACAGAAACACACAGTAACATGCCCACACTCAGGTGTCAACAACACTATAAGCACCCCTATTTGGGGGTGAGGACCCCTGCCTATTTGGTAATCACCCTTTCAGTACTGTGCACCCACACGATGACACAGAGAATGAACATGTCAGGTAGCCAGTAAGGCTGAGACCGATGGCATCAACAGGGTAGTAGACTGCATCACCATGAGGGGTTAGGGATCCTGTCTGTTCTGTATGGTAGATACACCTCACTCCATGCACCAGACAGCCATGCATACACACACACACACAAAACCACACACAAAACCACACACACACACACACACACACACACACACACACACACAAAACCCACACGTGGAGTCCACAAATGTCATTCACATGGATAGCTGACATGTGTGATACACACACCACCCCTGCCTACATCATGCTTTCCACACTGCAGTATGTACAGATCTCTACAACAGTGTACAGGGGTGTGTAACAATTGGGATGTATTCCCCATCATATGTGGCATATATGGTCACACAAGGAAACACACATGGCAGTACTGTGAATGATACACCTGCTATATGATGATACGTCTGACAGACATGCAGCTATTCCCCATTATGTGTACCAACGCTACCTTTGGCAATTGTGCTGCTATATGCACACGGGAGGATGTAAGTGTTACAGGTGTCAAGTGACTTACAGTCAGTAACATCCGACCTCTGTGTAGGGTTTATGTCTTCACCGTCAAGTAACAGTAACATAGTGTCCTGTTTGCACATGTAATGGTAGGATGGCTTGTGACACACCTGTGAGCCATCCCCGGCAAACATCCATCTGCAAAGGTGGATCACCACTGTATGTACACACATCCATCCATACCTGATGTACATCCTACCGTACTGTCAGTATTTCACCATATACAGATGTCAATGATGAGGCTGCATTGCAACTGCATGTTGTAGTTAGGCACAGATGAATTACATACATCAGCTACTGCACATGCATGGTAGCTGCATCACCACCTGTACATGTGCATTGGTCCTACATGCCTGTCATGTAGCCATGTTTGTATGTATTGCAATTGGTGGACATGTATGATAACATACATAATACATGGACTGTTGTATGATATGATGGGTGTCATGGGTAACTAGTACAGAGGGAATGTTTCCTCAGTCAACATTGCTACCTCATGTACTGTTAGCATTCAACAACCATGGACCTACCTTCCATGTGCATGCGTGTGATTGCTGTAGCCACTTGTCTGCACGGAGGACAGCAAAAGCTATGCTATGTACATATTGTGTGTGTGTGTGTGTGTGTGTGTGTGTGTGTGTCATGTGGTCCATGCATAAACCACTGTGATTACATGTATGTCATATCCAAACATGTGTGTTCTTTGGTGTACAGCGACAGTCATCTGTCACAGCTGTGTAAGACCCAGGGCCCCTGTTATGTGTAGAGCCAACCTGGTTATGTACAGTGGTATCATTGCATTGCATAACACATGATGGAACCCTGTCAGTACATGTGTAGTCTGCACAGTTGCTGTAGACCTATGTACAGTCCACTGGTCATGAGTCACACGGTGTTGTGGTAATCTATGGATGTGTGTTGCTGGTCCAATGACATGGTGATGTCTGAAGGCTACATAGTAGAATGTGGCATTTACCTCTGTGATCTGCACCTGAAACATCTGTGATGGCTCTTGAGTGTGTACTGGTCAGTATATGTGAGTGGCCTTCATGTACGTGGGGACAGTAACACCATACTGTGCCCTTCCGTGTTTAGAATCCATGTGCATGCAAGACAGCCCTTTGCAACTGCTAAGTGCATGAGCATGCCCAGTACTCCATTGTGTAGATGGACACACAGTACATTCCAAACTGTGCCCTTCCATGTTTAGAATCTGTGTGCATGCAAGATAGCCCTTCGCTTCTACTAAGTGTGTGAGCATGCCCAGTATGCCATTGTGTAGATGGGCACACAGTACATTTGAAACGGACGTGTGATACTAAGTGTGTGAGCATGCCCAGTGACACCTTGTGTCGGTGATGTGCCTCTGTGTATGGGCATGGCCATTGACATCCTGTATAGCGATGGTGGTCATCCAGGCAACAGATGTCCATACCCCACATCAGGATGGATGCCTACATTGAACACACTGGTTGACTGTCTGGGTGTACTGTCTGTGCGAAACTTGTGTGTAATAGTGGTAAAGGCAGTTGTCCCCCTCCCCCCCTGCCGTGTGTTTTCAGCTCCTGGGGGCAGTAATGCTTTTAGACTGCTCACTCTCCCTACATTCCCCATTGGCATCTTTGCCTTTGCTTTATGTCATCCACCTAGAAGTATGCCTCTGGGAGTGCTGTGCAGTAATCTCGGTAGGGGTTTTGTAACTGCGTAATGCTGTAGTGTGATAAGGTAGTTAGGTGTATGTTGATTCCCCGCCCTGCCAAGGGGGTGTGTGTGTTTCCAGCTGCCTGGGGACAGAGTAATGCTTTTTGATGGCTCACTCCCATACATTTCCCCATCGGGTCTTTG
>NW_025056257.1:0-7885 GCF_019279795.1 Protopterus annectens | reverse complement strand
GGACATCTATATGGACGTTTTCATTTAACCCTTGGTCCTGGACATGTACCTGGACTAGTGGCTTCCCCTGCTACTGGCGGACTCTCTTGGGGCAGTCTGGGCTGCCCACCATGGGTTCTCTTAGACCCATGAGCAGCACTGGGTGTCTCTTTCCTATGCAGTGATGCCCTCCTTGCTAGGTATAGGTCTTCCTTTTCCCCCAACTCATCTGCAGTAGTGCATTGTCTATCAGCTAACCAGATTCTCATGTCCTCAGACAAAGTGCTAAGGGCTTGTTCCCTCACCAAAATGTCTGCCAGTGTCACACCAAGCGTCAGCTGCTCTCTCAGAAACAATTAGTATGCTTCTCATTCCTATAGAATTTTCTACATAGGTTGTCTGATGATTCTCTACTACTTTTTGACAACCCAAAACATTCACAGAGGTAGTTGTCTCTAAATACCCTATATACCTGAATAAGATCTCCTCTTAAATATCTATAAAAGACACTGTACAAGTTCAGATATATGTCTTTCATAATAACTTAAATTTTCAATTTCATTTTAGTAGGCTTGGTTGGTAGCATCTCAGGTAAAGAGCCATCAGCCATGGGGATGGATGGCCTGAAGTATGACTGATTCTCTGCATTGGAGAACTTTAATTTCCATGTACTCTTTCCAGCTGAGTCTGCAGTGCTTTTCTACTGTTTGTTTTAAGGCATTGCTCTGCAGGCATGGAAAACACTGGTGTTAACATCTTGTTCTTGAGTGGGCCTGGAAACCTCTTACATCACCAGTCTCCTCTTTGCCTATTATAGCATGCTTTGGATGTGTCTGACAGTTGTATATCTCTGTTCACACCAGTGGCGGCTGGTGACTTCAAATCAAAGGGGGGCTTCAGGAGACAGCTGAATGGGTGAGGTCAAGCGGAAGGGGTGTGGCCAACCAGAAAGGGGAGGAGCTACGTGTGTTGCCTGTCATTCTTTTTATGTAGGCAAAACTACCCATAAGTTAAGAGAACGCATCATTGAACACAAGTCCGAGATTAGGAGGTGCTGTGAAAGAAATGCATTGTATAAGCACATAGCTGAGTTTGGGCAACAGCATTTCTTTAAATTTAGGGCTATTGACTCAGTCCAGCCTACGCTTAGAGGTGGGGATATGAATAACCACCTGGAAAATAAAGAATATGAGTGGATTTTGAGACTGGCAAGTGATTCAGCACCTGGCTTGAACAGTATGGTCAGCCTCAAACCAGTTTTAGTTGGAGTTGAGTAGAACTAGGCTGTGATTACTCTATATTTATATTTTATATTTTCATGTCCTCAATATATGTTTTTAATATATATTTTAACTTATGTGTTTTATTATATGTGCTTTATACTGTTTATTTAGCATTTATTATGTTTTGAATTTTAACTTCGTTATGTTATATGAATTTTGTCATGTCACATGATTCTTTGGGCTGCTGGTCATGTGACTGTTTTGGACCTGTATTTTAACAGTGACTATCCTTGTATGTATTAGTATTGATGAAGGATTGTATCCGAAAGCTCTGCTGTTTTTCATAAAGTGGTTTTCCTATTAAGTGTCAAAAGCCCAAAAACCAGGGACACAAACATTGCTTGTATAATCTTGGAAAGTTGCTAGAACCATACATTTTACTGCCAAGCTCCCTGTGCAAAACAGAGCAACATACCACTACGCCAAATAAGCTGCTTTGTAAAAGAGGAAGACTGAAACTTAAATGGCTATCATTTAGTGAATTCAGTTCTCACCATAGCTGTCAACCTCTTAGTACAAAACACCTGGACAAACCCAGTAATGAGGCAATACAGCCTTCAAACATTCAATGAATTCAGTTCTTGCCATAGCTGTCAACCTTAGCACAAAAAACCTGGACGAAGCCAATAATGAGGGAATACAGTCCCAAAAATAGGGACAAATTTCAAATATTCATCTTATAAACTTAGAAAATTGCTAGAATAAAAGGTTGTGTTACGGTTGTGTTACTATGTATTTTCTGAAGAACATGAAGTCTGAAATTCAAATGCCTGTCAATTTTACTGCTGACAGAATAAAAATAATTTTCAGCAGAGACCCAGGGAGAAATACTGCAGACACATCTTTGTAAAATGACAGGGCACCAGAGCAAATCCACACAAACACAGGGAGGAGATGCAGACTCCACACAGAAGGCACCCCAGCCAAGAATCAAACCAGAAAACCTATAGTTGTGAGGCAACAATACTACCACTGCACCATCAAATATGCAAAGACTTAAACATTCAGAAACCTGAAGTCTGAAATTCAAATGCCTGTCAATTTTATTTAACATTTGTTAATCAGGACAGTCTGACTTGGAACAAAAAAAATTCAGAGGCCCAGGAAGAAATAATGCAGACATGTCTTTGTAACATGGGAGGACACAAAAGCAAACCCACACAAACACAGGGAGAAGATAAACACCCCACAAAGAAGGCACCCCAGCCAAGAAGCAAACCTGAGAACCTGCAGCTGTGAGGCAACAATGCTACAACTGCCCCATCAAATATCAAGCATTGCAACATTTACAAACCACAGATAGTATGAGGAACAGATCAGATCAAACATGAGGCAAAAATCTGCAGTTTGTTTTACAAATGGTGGTGGGTAGGGAATTAAGGTCTTTAACACTTGCATACAAGGTACAGGGTTCAAGCCTGAGGTATTCTCCTACCACAAACACCTGTAGTAGCAAACCACAAAAACTAAATATACTGCACTGGGTGCTAAACAGTTGTCATGAGAGTCCAATCAAGACAAAATGAAGCGTAGAAGAATAAAAATATTTCAATGCATTGGCTGCATGACAACTTAATATCTAGATGGAAACAAAAAAGGTTGTGAGGCATGAAAAAATAAGTTACTTTTTTTTAAATGCATTAATGGAATGCCAGTCAAAATCAAGTATAAGAAAAACAAGCAGCACTCAGCTCAAACCACTTCTTGCACTGCAGTTCTAATTATAATTTATATTCAGCTTTATTAAAGTAACAAGTAACATGCTGAAAGTAGAAATCTCTGATGCCCCCACTTGTAAAAATGTTCCTTATCCAAAAAAAAACCTGCTGCCTGACATCTACTGTTTCATGGGGAAAACATGATCAAAGTAAAAAATGAAAAGCAAACAAGAAATAAGCTCAAGATACATTGCTTAAAAGGATTACTGTACAGGTTATAGACCACGCGATTGGCATTCGGTTTATGGTTAAAGCCTGCAGAGATGTCTGTAAGTCTCCAAGTGTAATGAGACTCTTAAAATAATGTAGTTCTGTCCTTTATTACAAATACTGGCATATGCATTTCAATACCCAAGGCTTATACATTATCTAGTTAAGTATTCTCTACATGGCAACAGAAAGGCTTTCAATGTTGGCAATTCTTTAACAGTATGCTTATTAAAGCTTACTTGCATCTTGCAATCTCAGCCAAGCTTACCTGATGGTCATTATAGTATTGCTACTTAAACACAGAGCAACAGGCACTTTGAGTAATAAGCATAAATCAACAGTACAAAAAATATGACAGAAACCAGACCATTCTGCAAAAATCAAGGACAGATGAAAAGCCACTCTAGTACTTGTGTCTACCTTGGATGGGTGGGATTATCTGCACATTTACACTGCATAACTACTCCTTGCCTTGCTTCGACACATCCAGAGTCACTACATGGGGGAGTGGGGTGTAACAAGTATGTGACAGTTTGAAATGTCTCTGGCTGACTTGTGATGGCCCTGACACCTATCAACCTCAGAGCAAGAAATCTGGATAAAGCCATACAAAGAAATGGGACAAAGGCCCAAAAATAAGGACAATTTTTAAAATATCGCTCTATAACCTTAGAAAGCTAATAGAGGTCTTGCATTAGTATGAATTTTCTGAATGGTATGAAATCTGAAACTCAAATGTCTGTCATTATTTTCTAACGTCAGTCTTTAATTATTTGTCACTAATTTGCCAAAAAAACACAATTTTATGAAAAATGGACCAAAAAATGTGATGTAAAAATATAAAATAGCAACACAATACAGCTGGGAACCTGTCAAAGAAGGGACAATATAAAATAGCAACACAATACAGCTGGGAACCTGTCAAAGAAGGGACACTTTAATATTAGTACTGCTAACTTGAGCAGCTGACAAAATAAAATAATCTACATGCATTTCTGAAATAAAAGTAATCTGATTATTACAGTTATTTCTTAATTATAAACCCTCCATGTTTTCTTCCAAAATTGCTATTTTGCGGAGGGATCATTAGGGGAAGAGCAACATTTTGAGTCAAAATCAGGGACAGTTCAGAGGTTTGGCTATGCCTAATTCTATAAAGCAATTTATTTGCATGTACCTCTCAACCTGTTAATGCAATAAATCTGGACAAGGCCAGATATATTGGGGGAACATATAAACAGTACTAAAAATTACTCTTGTATAAACTGGGACATAAATCTGGACAAGGCCAAATATATTGGGGGGGACATATAAACAGTACTAAAAAATGCTCTTCTATAAACTGGGACAGTTGATAGAACAGGTCTTACTTTAGCATGCATTTTTCTGAAGGTTATGAAGTCTGAAACTAGGTGTGTCATTATTTAGTGACTTACATCCTAAATGATTTGCCAGAAAACCACAAATTTTTATGAGGAACAAATCAAAAATAAGAAGCAAAACATCTATTCATTCTTTGAAAATCTGGACAGTTGGGAGGTATGGTTCAGCTGGGGCTGTCTAAGTTTGCCCCTTCCCCTCACAAAACCCTGGTTGAATGGAGCCTCCTGCAGCCATTCAATGATCCATTACTTTGCTATTTCCCTCCATTTACCATAAACACTAATGTGCATACTGATTTACTTCTATGATGATTTGAACTTCATTTGAAAGTTTTATTTTTGCATTTTACAGCGCAAACACTAAGACATAACAAACTTGGCATTAAACTTTCTCTGCCCTTGAAACTCACATTCACTGAAACAACATTAAAATCCACATTCAAAGAAAATACATTTTACTCGTGGCAGATAAAAATTAATTCTGGGCTGTTTTCAAATCATAGGCTCCTTGCATATGAAACATACATGTGCTCTTTGATACACCTTCCTATTGCTTTGAACATTTTTCCAGTAAACAATGAAACAAAACTGTCCAATTCAGAACATTTCCATCATAAAAGTCTACTCAAACTTCTACAATCCACTATTATCAGTAAATATGCACAATTCTATAGTCCACCATTATCAGTAAATATGCACAATCTCTGAAGTAGTAAAAAAGTCATCTAAATAATTCCACGTTAAATAAATCTGTAATGAAGAGGTTGGTGCTAGCAATCACCTTTATATTTCATGGTTTCATCGAACAATAAAGTATCTGATGCCCCTGTGGAATAAATTGCCTAAATTACATTAAAAATAAGCTAGTAATATTGCAATAGGAAATGGATGGCAAACTGATAACAGGCTCATAATTAGTATCTTAACTTTCAGCATTCACCCCTTATGGGAGTAGAACCAACAACCTTCTGCATCAAAAGCAAGCACAAAGCCTGTTGTGCTATTAGCACTAAACTTCTCTTTCCCTGCAGCTCTCAGCTCCTTGTAAAATCTGCTCAATATTCAACTGCATCTCAACTTCGCAGCACAAGAAGTCTGGAAAAAGTCAAATTTATTGGGGTGGGTCAAAAGGGCAAAAACCAGGGACACATTAAACATTGCTTGTATAATCTTGGAAAGCTGCTAGAATAAAATGCTGTGTTACCACGGTACCACCATACATTTTACTGCCAAAGTCCCTGTGCAAAAAAGAGTCAGAACATACCACTATGCCAAATCACCTGCTTTGTGAAAGAAAAATGCTGTGTTACCACCGTACATTTTACAGACAAGGTCCCTGTGCAAAACAGTCAAGAGCAACATACCACTACGCCAAATCAGCTGTTTTTGTGAACGAGAGGAAGACTGAAACTTAAATGGCTATCATTTAATTAATTCAGTTCTCACCATAGCTGTCAACCTCTTAGCACAAAACACCTGGACAAACCCAGTAATGAGGGAATACAGCCCTCAAACATATTCAGTGAATTCAGTTCTTGCCATAGCTGTCAACCTTAGCACAAAAAAACTGGACAAAGCCACTAACAGGGTATTACAGTCCCAAAAATAAGGAAAAATTTCAAATAGTCATCTTATAAACTTAAAAAATTGGTATAATAAAAGGTTGTGTTACTATATATTTATTGCTAGAATAAAAAGTTGTTTTACTATGTATTTTCTGAAGACTATGAAGTCTGAAATTCAAATGCCTGTCAATTTTACTTCTGATGGAACAAAAACAATTTTCAGCAGAGGCCCAGGGAGAAATACTGTAGACACGTCTTTGTAAAATGGCAGGATACCAGAGCAAATCCACACAAACACAAAGAAGGCACCACAGCCAAGAATCAAACCACAAATCCTGTAGCTATGAGGCAACAATACTGCCACTGCACCATCAAATATGTAAGAAATTCAACATTCAGAAACCTGAAGTCTGAAATTCAAATACCTGTCAATTTTATTTAACATTTGTTAATCAGGACAGTCTGACTTGGAACAAAAAAACAATTTTCAGCAGAGGCCCAGGAAGAAATAATGCAGACATGTCTTTGTAACATGGGAGGACACAAAAGCAAACCCATGCAAACACAGGGAGAAGATACAGACCCCACAAAGAAGGAACCCCAGCCAAGAATCAAACCTGAGAACCTGCAGCTGTGAGACAACAATGCTACTACTACACCATCAAATATCAAGCAAACAGACCCCACAAAGAAGGAACCCCCAACACTGCTACTACTACACCATCAAATATCAAGCAAACGACCCAACAAAGAAGAAACCCCAGCCAAGAATCAAACCTGAGAACCTGCAGCTGTGAGGCAACAATACTACTACTACACCATCAAATATCAAGCATTGCAACATTTACAAACCACAGATATTATGAGGAACAGATCAGATCAAATATGAGGCAAAAATCTGCAATTGTTTTACAAATGGTGGTGGGTAGGGAACTCAAGTCTTTAACACCTGCATACAGGGTACAGGGTTCAAGCCTGAGGTATTCCCTACCTGAGCACCTGGGGCATTTACACACACACACTTCCCTACCAGTCCCACTCTATCATACATTCAGATAGGCATAAATTCACACACTTCCCTACCATTCTGAACAGTATTAATTAACACACTTACCTGTCCTTGCTGCCCATTCTCCATAATGTAATCCAAATGTGCCCGTGCAATAATCCAAAGACCCATGAGATTCCTGTGATCCAAACCCTTCCCGACGAGAGATACTGACTGCTGGTGTTGCAGTCCGGCCCCAATGTGTTTTCCCAGCGAGTCTGTGCACTTTAAAAGTGCACAGATGTCTTCTCATGTTTCCCTACCTGGACTGCCTGGAGCATGTGCAGTAGACTCGCAGTAGTCTGGACTACTAGCATCTTGTAGAATCCGTGAATTTAAAAATTTTTTTTTTCTTTTTTTTTTTTTTAATTTCTTTTTAGTTCTCTTGTTGAGGGGGCTGCAGTCCGGCAGTCCAATAGCACGGGCCGCCCCTGGTTCACACTGTTTAAGTAATGTCAGGCACGTAAGTTTACTGAGCAACTGCCTCCAACAGTACACTTGTAACACTGCAACTCATCAATGATGTAACTGTTTTCCATCAGGGTTAAACATATTTTTGCACATGAGCTATGTGTTTTATTGAAGCTGATAGCACAAGGCTGGCCAGAATGCATTTAACTGTGCTGAGTATGTGCTGATAGGTGTGTCTCCCACTATGCTTAACAATCCTTTAGCATGGCAACTGCCTTTACACTTGCAG
>NW_025056256.1:0-6538 GCF_019279795.1 Protopterus annectens | reverse complement strand
CTGATTGTAGTTTGCATGATGCTGCGGGGTACTCATTTAGCACATGCTGGCACAGGAGTCAAAATACATGGTTTGGCTCCTAGTCCATCGTTATGAGTCTCGACTCCTGCAGGGCCAGTTCCAAGGGATGCAGTATAAGGCAGAGGCTTGGAACCGGTTGGATCATGATCTTACCAGTGCCACAGGAGTCCCTCGGACTGGTGAGCAGGTCCGTCATCACCATACAGACCTGAAGAGATGGAAGCAGGACCTACTGAACCAATGGATCCAGGATGCCCGTCATATGCAAGATGCCCCACTACTGAGTAGGTAGCCATGGAATGCAGTAAGTAAGACATGCTAATATAGTCTAAATAATGGATAGGTATGTCTCAATATCCCTTCATTTACTTCACAGCTGGAGGTGTCCGTGCTGCGAATCAGCAAGCCTATGCAGATAGGCTGCTAAGGCTGTGCCACCAAGCAGGTTAGTAATTATTCTGCATCTATTGTTATATAATAATTGTGAGAGAGCATGAAAAAAGTGTTGTAGCCCAATAATACAGCTATTAAATGCCCTGAATAATTTCTCTGCATGTACTGTTATATAACATAAGTCAGAGAGCCAGAAATAGAGTGTATTAACCCATTAATAAAGGTAAAATATGTCTGGAATACTATGTCTGCATGTACTGTCACATAAAATAAGTGAGCGAGCCTGAAAAAGAGTGTTGTAACCTATCAATAAAGGTATAATATGTCTTGAATAGGTCTTCGGTATGCACTGTAATATTAAATAAAGGAGAGAGCCTGTAGAAAAGAGTGTTTAATGTAATTAATAAAGGTATAATATTTGGAGTGTGTCTGTGTCACTTACTTTGAAATGTTGTTGTACCCTTGCATTAAATAAATAGCACTGTTGTATTAAGTGCTGTCAACTCACAGTTGTGCAGTCCCATATAAAGTGGATGAATTAAGTGCCAGTAGCTGTGAAGCATATATACAGTCCTCAACAGTCGGTAAATGGCTGGCATGCATAGTTAAATCTGGCACACGAATAGCTTGTCAAGGTGTTCCCCAGAAATGTGAGTGTGCTACATGAAATGTAGGGTTCTGTAGAAATTTAACTGAAAATGTCACGTGAACACATCCAGATATGTAGATACATAAATATAAAAATAAAATATAACTATGTATCAGTAACATCTGCATCTTGGACAGTTAGTATGTCAAATATAGGTCAGGTATATAATGAACTAGCCAAACCCATTACACAATCTAATGCATGTTGCCTAGTGTAATAATACATGTAGGGGATATACACATGCAGTCAATAGGAATGTAGTGTAGAGTAAAACTACTTATAAGATGTTAATGGAGGTTTCTTTTTACACCCTACTCTATATGCATTAACAATGCAATTCCACACCTCAGTGGGTATGTCTAATCTCAAAACATTTGTTGGGACATATGTCCTATTGTTCTATAAAAATCTGCATTTTCTTTGATGCATGTGCCCTGTTCAAACACCACAATCTTGGTGGCCTGTTGCCACCAATCATCCTTGCATGCTGTTGTAATGTCCACTGTCGTTCAATATATGCATGTGTTATGCTTGCTGTTCAACTGTTGTAACCCTGGTGTGTTGGGTTAATGGAAATATTACTGCATGCTGTTACAACTAATTTGGAATGCTGTTGTCTATGTTGTAATTAAACATACCTAATCACAGAACGTATGGGAAGGCCAGTCCCAGCAGACCCACCTGTCCCTCCTCAGCTGGCGATTTCACCCGGCACCAGCAGGTCTGGTGCCCATCACGGGCTACCGTCCTCCGTTGGTCCTGTGCCACCTTCTGGTGGAAGCACTGCAGGGGTTGCTGCTTGCTCCCCCTGCAAGCATGGGCAGAGAAAAGCCACCTGTCACCCTCCGAAGGGTCCGGGTTGTGGTGCATAGGGAGATCCAGCATTTAGTTGCTGATCCCCTACGCCAGCTCGAGGCAAGAGTGGCGTGACTCACGGGTGAGCCTGCCCCTCCTAAGCAGCCCCCAGCACAGCCACCCTCGGGTCTGTGAAGGTTCAGTGGTGTCTGCCCATGGGTGGGGATCTCAGTCCCACTGTTACCATCTGTGGGCTTATGGGCTTGCGATTTCCAAATATCTGTCCCTGTCAATTGTGTTCACCCACCCCATGTGTCATACTCTGCCCCCGTATGCATCTTGTTTGTCTTGTCTGTTTACCTCCCCAACCTACCTCCCCAAATATACCTACTTCCTGTACCTCACATTCCACTCTCACCTGAAAAAAAAAAAAAAAGGGCAATCTGTACCCACAAAAAAATTACGCCCCATACATAGCTGCCCATTTTGCATACATATCTGCTGGACATGTAAACTGATAATTAGAATTGGCAGTACAACATACTTTGTCCTCACCCCTTTCTCAGGGGTGGAAGGTTTCAAATTACACTCCAAATTTGTAACATATGCACAGCTGCTGCTGGTAAAGAAATGGGCAGCTATGGACCTTCCCTACACCCATCCTGCACATCCCGAGCTGGTTTCCCCACTGTCTTTCCCTCTTTGTGCCCACTTTTTCACCACTGTCCTATCTCCCCATTTTCTTTTCTTTCAAAGAAATTAGCGTGGGGGTTAGCGGGAGTAAGCCCTTTTAAGCAGTAGTTAGTGGGTTTGAGCGAGTGTGCACATGTGTGCGCTAAGCTTAGCATCGCTAAGAGTCGCGCAAACTCACGCAAACCTGTTTACATCTGCTTAAAAGTGCCTTAATCACTCTGTATGTCAGGGCCCTTGTTCTGTTCATCAGCAAAAAAACAACTCTGTCAGTCTCGAACCCCAGACCTTGGACACACTTGACTGCATGAAGCACCACTAAGCCACAGCAGATATACAATAACTTGGTGCTGAAATAAATATATTATGCAAAACAATGAGTGAATGTAAATGAAAAATAGGAAGGCCATAACACAAAGCTTGTTCTGTGGATCTTTACCAGCAATTGTTGTGGAATTGCATTACATGACTGTGATAAGAGAAGCAGCCATTCTAGCAGCAAATAATGTTATTGAGGCACTTTACAACCCCCACACAGTATCATAGCAGGACAGACACTGGCATATCTGATTAGGGCAGAGGCCATACTTCCTGATTGTGAAACATATTTTAGCTGTGTCCCTCTGAATCCTTCTGAAAAGTACTGACGTTAGTCAGAGACGTGTTGTATTACACAATGAATAATCACAATAATAACAGTAGACACCGCTTGTACTTTATAAAAGGAGTACAAATCCATGCTTCACTCAAGTCTACACTTACTGTCCCTATTAGTTGGAAGGTGTATCTCACTTTTAACTACCTATCCCTGAATCCAAGCAAATATGTATCTGAGTGTTTCATAGGCCTGGCAGAGGCACAAACACACAGGCATATCAGCTCATCTGCTGTTACACACTCTGCAAACAGCTTTGTGAGGACTTCCACAAGCATACCCTTATGTAGGAGTACAACATAGAAATACCAAAGGATCTAGCCATGTACTGGTAGCAACTGACTGTAACAATGCCATTGTACCAGTGTTGAAAACAACTGTGGGTTGCACAAACAAAGAATAACAGGCTAACATCTGGCTACCATCTGGATAGGTTCACAGTTGGGACCTATGCAGACAGACCACCTGCCTTGATAAACCAACAGGTACACACCAATCCATTAAGTCCTGTAAGATAACACTCACACAATAAGATGTAATGCTCTCTGTATGTCTGCACACCCCCATATTTTAAATATATGTGTTTAGGGTCAACCAAGGATGTAGGTAGGCATACTCACTAGTGGAATTGTCCAGTTTACCTGAGACTCCTGTGCTAATGTCAACAATAAAAAGTACACAAACCTGCTGAAGTGAGTGCATCATATACACAGTATAACAGTCCACAAACGTTCATGTGTCAAGAATACTTCTCAATAGCATATTTTGTGGGGCAATTAATTTACATAAATTAGAAAGAAAACCACATACTCACATATATATATCTTGTATGTGAAAAGCATTTGTAGGAATTGAGTTAAACTCTACTGATAGCTCTGTACTGGAAGTGGCAACAGTCAGGTCTGAGTACAACATGTACATACTGTCACACCTCATAACTTCAGATGAAATTATGGCCTTCTGACTTAAACAACAGTATGTTTTACAGCAAACAAGCATAGGCCCCACTCTGGAATCAGAAGGGCTACACCTACAGAAACTTGGCAATTTATAGCATTGGTTTATGACAGTGAGTACTACAATTACCACACAGCAGGCTGTGTCATTTACCAAATACACAGGAACCAATTGGTGCAGAAGGTCATCACATGCATGTGCAGATACCTCACAAAAGCAGACACTTGCTATCCACACATGCAATCATTACATTGCATCAGTAAAGCTTCACAGAACTTGTGGATGAGTAAATAGTAGTTGTATCTAATACAGCACAAAAAGTTTAATTGATAAAATACTCTAGTGAATCAGCCACCAAATATAAGCATTAATTAATTAAAAAAAAAACTTAATTGTAATAAGAAAGAGGAATTAAGTAGGAAGCAATAATCTACTGTAGGCAACACCAAAAAAAAAATTGTCAAAAAAAAAAAAAAAACAGGCCGGACCTATGAGAAAGCGACAAACAGGTATGTGACACAAATGTGATTACCAGCAAGTAGTAGATGTTTATAGAAGAGCACTGCCAAATACTTTGAAACATGAATATGTGGCAGCAGTATTGGTATGTATGCACTGATGCCATGCATGATTCACTGCCATGAACAAGATTTGTGTGTAGCAGCTGTGTGCAGTGGGATATAACTGTGACATATGTAGCTCAGCATTTACATGTCAAACATCCAATCATGTCATCTAATGTTCTGTGGCCAGTACAATGTGTATAGCGGCTGTCTGGGAGATAGTGCAAACAGCTATGCCATGGATGTGACAAAGTAACACATGCATTATAGTCATAATGTGTGGCTTAGCATTAGCAACTGCTGTACCAGCCCTTGTTCCTGTAATATTGCTACCATGCACATGTGACAACTGTTCATGTTGTAAGGGTAACAGGTCATCCATGAGTCCTGGACGTACAACAGTGTGTACCTTGTGTGTGTATGGCACATACATATGTAGAATATTTATGTGTCAGATATTAGCATCTTAACATGTGCATAGAGAAAGTACATGCAACTGTTTATGAAGGTTGGACATATATATGTTAGTGAAAGTTGTTATGTGCATGTATTTTCATGTAGGTTGTAGTGTGTGGCAAACAAGACAGCTACAGTGCTGGTATATGGCGTGTGGTGTTTAAACTGTGGGTATGATTTTTGCTAAGTTTATATCTTCAGACGAGGTCCTGCTAAAGATGCAGCCTGGGAATCCCTCAATGCATTTCTGCTGGACTGTGCAAAATTATTACATAACTGTCTCCTCTCAACCTTGCATAATTGATATTTCCCACCATGAAGGTGGACTGTATATGTGCCTACATGTAAATATATATATACACCAATGGATATTTATATATGCGCTCAAGCTCAATGTTGTAAATGTGCCATCCCTTTTATTCAAAAACCTGCTTAGAACTACCACATAGGTGGTAGTCCTCAACACCTCTTCAGCCAACCTACAACAAACATGTGTCATCATGGGCCGGTCGCAACAAGTTGTCGAGCGTGCAGGTAACATGCCATATCATGACTATTGTAGCTCGATTGTTAGAACATGCATATGTCAGATGTGTACTGTGTATTTGGAAGATGGAGCCTGGTGTTGTACAATACTGATAATTTTGAACATAATCTGTGTACCAGGCTGTCAACCGTTGTACTACTGTAAGGTGCAAAGTCACAGCAACCCAGTACCACAGTTGTTGGCTGACAAACTGTCTCATATCCTTATGGAAATTCGCTCTGGTGTGACAGCAAAAGCAGACCCATGCTGCTGGGTGTTCTACCATTTCATATGGTAAAATAGCGTGCATATCATAGGTGGGTTTCAGGCCATATACACATATGCAACACCTACACATAATACCATGCTCTGCAAGTTTTCTGTGGGACTATGCACATCCCAGTAGCACTTGGTGCTGCCTCAAGTACATACTATGCAAGAGCATCCCAAACAATTGTAGTACACTGCTAGTGGACATTGTATGACAGAGTCAATACACATGCACATACACACCTTGTCATACATGATACGTATCGTATAATGCATGGTATGTAGACACCTGCTGTGGTCAGACTCAGCTATCCCAAATGTATTACACAACACATATACCTGAGGGTAGAGGCCTGTCATGGGGTGTTGCAAACTCTTCAACAAACAAGACATTCATGTTGACGTACTCCTACTGAACACACATACATACCCATATAACAACTGCCTGTGAAATGGTTAATGTATACAGTGCTGCAGTTCAGGTACAGCAAGATAGTTGCCAGTGGCGCATTGGTAGCCAGGTGACCACATGATGCTGATGATGGCTCATGGTACTGCCTACA
>NW_025056255.1:0-8120 GCF_019279795.1 Protopterus annectens | reverse complement strand
CATTATTACTTCATCATGATGGGATTCATGGTGCGATATGTGTCAGGCTGTCCATTCCATTATTACTTCATCATGGTGGGATACAAGTCAGGCTGTGCATCCCATTATTACTTCATCATGGTGGAATACAAGTCAGGCTGTGCATCCCATTATTACTTCATCATGATGGGATACAAGTCAGGCTGTGCATCCCATTATTACTTCATCATGGTGGGATACAAGTCAAGCTGTGCATCCCATTATTACTTCATCATGGTGGGATATGAGTCAGGATGTTCATCTCTTTATTACTTCATCTTTATGGGATATGACTCAGGCTGTGCATCCCATTTTTGCTTCATCATGATGTGATACGAATCAGGCTGTGCATTCCATTATTACTTCATCTTGATGGACTACAAGTCAGGCTGTGCATCCCATTATTACTTCATCGTGATGGAATATGAGTCAGGCTGTGCAACCCATTTTTAATTCATCATGGTGGGACACGAGTCAGTCTGTGCATCCTATTATTATTTCATAATGATGGGATAGCAATCAGGCTGTGAATCCCATTATTACTTCATCATGATGGGATATGAGTCAGGTTGTGCATCCCATTATTACTTCATTATGGTGGGATAAGAGTCAGGCTGTCCTTCCCCTTATTACTTCATAAACAGGGACCCTTAATTTACTGGATAAATACTTCCACTGCCTCAATTACAGATGTGCAGGTGGAATTTCCCAGATCTTGGCCCCTGGCTCTAGATATTCTTGTGACAAAATGATTTGGGAAATTACTGCTACAAGGATACTTCTGATAGACACTGGACAATGGTGTGCTTCCTGAGAAATTAACTTTTAACTTATCCAGCAGTATCATTGAACCATTCATTTAGTTCCATTTTATTCCATTGTATCAAGTCTTGTGTTTGCTTTTGCAAGTAGAAGATGAGTCATTTTAAGGTCAGAAAAACATCTTAGTGGAAAAAGTATGACACAGGATAGCCACATGATGCCAATTGTTCAAACATGTAGATGCACAATGCAGACTCATGCAATGCACTTATGCACAATCATATACACAGACCCATACATGCAAACACACATGCACACACTGAAAGATAAGAATAGACACACTTACAGACCTACCATATGAGGTGTGCAAGCACATAACTGCTGCTCACCAATACATTGTGTTTGCTTAACCTCTATTCATTCTTCTGCATCTTAACCAGTAAAGAAGATATTTCAACTCCACAGTCTTTCTGAAAATATAAGCCAGTCTTCTTTGTTTTTGAAATAAAGTGTGCCTTTAGAAAAAATATACAAATCTGGAATCATTAAACATATCTGCAGTTTCCTTTCTTTGCTGTATTTTTCATGTTTGCAGTTTTTCAATAACCATATTCACTCACTGATGAAAATCACTCAATTTAACAAATTACACTAACAATCTTGACAAAAAAGGATAACACTGAAGCTGTGTGAGAAAGATACTTCAGGATAAATAAGAAAATGTTCAACAGAACAGAATGTTTTATTTGGAAGAAATTAAGAGAAATTTATGAGTACCTATAAGTCAAGCAACATATTTTGCAACTGATTTCTTTTACAAGATGGTAGCACTAATCCTGCCAATGATTTATTTCATCCTGGGTTACACCTGTCGACATTTAATCCAAGTCTAAAGAACTTACCCAGTTAACAATAATGGATTAAAGCAATATGATGGTATATGGAGAATTCAGAGTTTTACAAACTAGACCAACTAGTTCTATGATGCCTGTAGTTACATAAGAACCCTTCATTGTCGCATAACCATGTTGTATTGTTTTCTCTCAACAATTAAGAAAAATATTCTGATTAGGATGTCTGTAATGTCTGTGATGCCTGCATAATAAAACTTTTCTCTCTGGGTTTCTGCTGAAAAAAGGTCACTGCTCAGTTCAACTTTCTCTGTAAACAGATGCCAATAAATAAAATAAATAAATATCATAGTCTTAATACTTCATTTAGACATTAAGGAACAACTGCTGGATGATTAGAAGAGACAAAGACTATCCCCGGGATTCATGAAGCTTGCGCCAGGTGCAGGCGTAGCGTCGGCGATCTAATACCAAATATGCTGGCTGCCGAGCAATTCAGGTGCAAGCTGTTTCCATGTGCAGTACCTGCGTATGCTACGCCCGCACAGCTCCCGGTGCCTGTATGCTAATCACCCCATGCACAACAGTGTAACATGCAAATGAAGGTATATAGCTATTCAGAAAGTGGTGCAGGCGTAGTGTAAGCATGCAGAAATGTAAACTGAAAAAAAAGGTTTACATTTTTCAAACATAAAATCGGAGCCATGACAGCGGACCAAACTCACATATTATACTGTTAATATATGCCAGTGGCTAAATATATAGCCATTGGCATAAAACAACATGCACAAAATATGAAAAAGAACATTTAATATTTTGCAAACACTAATGTGAAGTTAAAGCGCAGGGCATTGGTGCGCAAAGGGGATTGCAAGGAATATACAAAAATATAGAATAAAACTGCAAGGAAACACATATCACGATTTCCCCATAATAGTCAATGGCAGGCATGCTACACTATACTCATGGCACAAGGGTTGCTAAGGGGCAGTGACAGTGTTATGCACAGTAGCTAGGAATTAATAAGCAATGCCATGCAAATGAGAGGAGTAATAGTGAATTTCCCGCTGGTTCTAAGGATGCACAAAACAGTGTAGCTTTATAACACTGAGGTGAGCTCTTGAGATAAAAATGACATCAAGAGAGGGGTGTGTCGCCATTGCTGTAAGCACAATGGAGCATTGCTAACCCGGTTTGCCTGTTGCTAAGCAAAGCTGAAGGATAGCGGTGTGCTGAAGTAGCCATAGCTTTGCTTAGCTGAGAGCACACAAGGTAACTGGATTTGCATGGGAACGTGGATGAAAATGCACTGTGAACCCGGTAAATGGCTGTGTGCAGCATGCACCAGAGCGGAAACAGGAAGGATACGGGAAAACAATAAGGGAAATACTGCAGCATGGAAATAGGAGTACAAATGAGTAATTAACACCTAGGAACCCACAGTGGGCCATTGACAACAGCTAACAAGGCTGCTAGCAGCTACCTGCAGAATAGGAAAGGGAAGGTGCCGTACTGCAAATAAATCAAAACTGTCACAGCAGAACAAAGCAAAATTGCAGTAGATCAGCTACATAACACATTTCGCAACACATTCCTGGGTAGGGAAAGTACAAAACAAGAAAGCTGGCAGCTAGATGCATGCCTGTCAATGGGAGGGGATTCGGGCTTGAAATGTGAATTAAAGGGCAACAGATAAATCATGGCAGGCAACACCAAAGGCCCCACAATTGCAGTACTCACTGTAAAACCCATAATTATGATACCCTGCAACTGGAATTGCACATGCACACCCAATTTCATCAGCAGCATCCATAGCACAATAGTATAAAGTGTGAAAGCACCTCACACACACTTGTGTATTCCCAAACACTCTGCACCATCGATGTAAACACACGGGAAACTTTTAAAATGTACATGTTAGGGGCTGCCATAGCTTTGATTCATCAGCATGTGTTGGAGACTGAAGGTGGTGTGGAGGATGATGCTGACAACCACCTCAGGCAGTGGAGGAGGAGAAGAGTGCTCAGACCAAGGGTAATCAGCCAGGAGCTAAATGATCTGGAGATAGTAGAGCGTTACAGGGTGGACAGGGACACCATACAGCAACTTGTTGAGTTGTGCCGGCCAAGCCTCAGAGCAAGAAATAACAGAGGGGAACCCATCCCAGTGGACACGAAGGTATGTGTAAGCTTGAGAATACCAGCCACAGGTACTTTTCAAAGGCCAACTGGGGATATGCTGGGGTCTGACAGGCATCAGCATCCAGGGTACTCCAGCAGTTCCTGGATGCCATGTTACCACATGCCGTGATCACATATACTTTCCCCGAATGCAGGAGGTTGGCCCAGCCCAATATGCATCTCTTCCACCATGTGGCAGAATACCGGAGGTACTGGATGCAATAGACTGCACTTTATACATACACATCAGTCACCAGCCGGTGAGCAGGGTAGGCGCTACATAAACCACAAGGGATACCCCTCCATCAACTGCCAGGTTGCGTGCAATGCCCAGGGCATTATCATGGATGTGTGTGTGCTGGCAGCCGTGGAAGCTATCACGACTCCCACATCTGGCATGCCTCACAGCTGTATCAGGTATTTGCCAGGGGGGACATCCCATATGGCCACCTGGTGGCGGATGCTGGTTATGCACTGGAACCATGGATGATGAGTCCCATCAGAAATGCACACACACCCATGCAAGAATGCCATAATGAGGCACATGCACAAACCAGAATCATCATAGAGCATGTGTTTGGGATGCTGAAATCACGGTTGTTTTGCTTGGACATATCTGGTGGAGCCTTGCAGTACTCTCCAGGCACAGCAAAATAATGGGCATAGTTTCTCCAAACTAAAGGGTAAAAAACTAGCCACAAAATATAAACTGAGCTTATAAATGCCCTCGGGCAGATAGCCTAGTATGAACCTATGAACCTATGAACCTATGTGTGCCCACATCTTCATAGTATGTGCCATGCTACACAATATGATCTGTGGAAACAGCTACAGCAGGGACAGAATGGTCACAGCCCACCACCATTGCCAAGGGCCCCACAGGCACAGAGGTACTCAGACCACGAACACCCTGAGCCAGCCCCAGTAGGCAGACGGAGGCATGCCCAGTATGCCCATGCCTTGGCAAAGAGGGAACATATAGCACACACACTAAACAGTGTAGGCACCTATGTACTGACACCCTTCTCCACCTGCACACACAGTAAACATGGATGGCACACACACAAGACCACCTGTAAATTGTCATGTATAGGTGGTCTACTAATGACTGCATCCTGCTATAGAGCAGCCCTCAACTATTGCACACACAACTGCTACTGGCTCAAGGTAAGTCAACACCTGAACAGTAAATTAAGCTATCAGCATGTGCTGATACTGTATGTATAGGTTTATAGTTACATAGGTAGGTACTTGGCTATCTGCCCAAGGCCATTCATACACCTAGCCAAAATGTGTTAGCTGTCACCACCCCATTGTTTAACTAACTTTGTCCTCTGTGGAGCTTAGGAAGCCAATTGTGGGATCAGGGGTGTACCATGTTTCCACATCCACTCTGCAAGGTGTCCCTGGCGTGTTAGTGAGGCTCCATATAATGTAATCAGGAGATGTGGTTCCAAAGCACATGGGAGTACGCTGTGACAGGAATCTGTCACTCCAGCATCTTCCAGTCATGGATTTGTGGCAGAGTTAAATCATTACAATGTGTGGCTCACTGTGACACGGATTCCCATAGAATTGGAGCATATCCATTAAGCCTGACTTGGACATGGCTTTGTTGGTCATAAAAGATCGCTCTCTGATTAAAGCGAGATGCCACTGAGTAATTCAAAGAGTTCAGGTGCAGTCTGGCAGTACAGGACACATGTCTGAGGCCAGTAATGCTCTATGCTTGGCGAGGAGTGAGTTCATGGACCCTCTCCAGCTGTTGGATGTGTCTTCTGAGGGAATTTACATCCCAAATGTGTTATCATACTCAATGATGGAATTGATGAGTGATGAGTAAAGGAGAACTTTAATAACCTCCAGTATGTCTAGATACAACAGAGCGCTTAAGTAATCAAGATGGCTTTCACATAGATGGATACCTATTTCTTCACTTTGGAGATATGATTTTCAAAGGAGAGATCACTATCTAATGTAGTCCCCGCATACCCATTACCTCATCTATATTAAAGTGGCTGCCACTCATGTGTTAATATGTGGGTGTTTAGTTTTCCCAACATGGAATGACCATGCAGTTCATGGCCTTTAGCTGGAGGCCATGATTGTGACACCCTGTGTTGGTCTATGTGAGGCCTCTTGAAGGATGTCTGTGACAGCTGGACTGTCAATTATAAGCTCCCAGTTTGCAGTAATGTTTGCCCAAACACGGTCTGCTGTAGTCCACCTGTGTTTGCCTGTACCTCTGAGAAGTATATGGCAAACAGTACGGGTCACAGGACTGAATCCTGTGGGACATCATTTGTGACTGGTTAAAAGTTGGACCTGGGCTGCTTCAGGCTTACCATATGGGGTTCTGTGTGTGAAGCCTGTTGGCAAGCCAACCTGTGATGTATGGGTGTATGTACTGGCTGGTGAGTTTATAAACAATACCTGAGTGGGGAATGGTGTCATAATCCTTGGTGAGGTCCAGGTAGTATGTGTGAACTACCACACCCCACACCTAAAGTTTAGGTGACTGTAAGACATCAAACAGGTTCAGTAGGCATGATCTGCACTCAATCAAACAGATCTGGGTTGGGTCGAGTGTCTGGAGGTTCCCAATGTCTCTGTTAATGAGTACCATGATGATGCGCTCCATAGCCTTGCAGGCCAGGCTAGTCTGGCTTATAGGGAAATAGTTCCCAGGGTCCGTTGTGGCACCACCTTTGTGGAGTGGGATCACTGTTGCTGTGCGCCACTCCTGCTGAGTCATGTCAACAGCCTTAGAGAGTCTGTGTTTGAACAGTGTGTTTAGGTGAGGGGTTAGTTCATTTGGAGCTCATGTAAGACACAGCCTGGGACACTGTCCAGTCCAACTGAGGCTGTATTTGTGGCTTTGGATAGGGCTGTTTTATCCTGTGTGTCTGGTATGGTTAAGGGCCATTTAGGGATTGAGAGAGGGGTGTGAAGTTTGCACTGAACCTGTCTGCCAAAATGCTGGCAATATCAGTCAGTTCAGTGTATTTTGTGCCAGTCTGCACCAACTCTGAGCAGATCTGAGGAGTTCCCCACTTGGAGTTCTTGACATAGCTAAAGAATGCTTTGTGGTTGTCTGTAGGGTCCTTGGGAAATTGTCTTTTGAAGCTAGCCTTGGATGATTTCATGAGGGATCATAGTTTCTTGCTGATACTGATCAGGGATGTCTGTCCTTCTAGGGATTTAAGCTACCTTGTATCTGTGCTGTTACCTCCTATTGTTGTAAAGGCCTGTGTACAGCAAGCGGGGTCCACCAGACCAGTTTCCAGTTCTTGGAGGTGAGTCTAGGTTGGACTTGGGATAGCTATGATCCATGCATTCCTGCAGATTAGATCATAGAAATTAACGCTTTGTATAGGTTTCAGCATCTTGGACAGCATTGTCCATTGGCATGGGGGCTGTAAACCGTTCCACCTCGGGCATAAGCAATATGAAGTCTGCTTTGGAAAAGATTCTCATGGTGGTGTCCTTGTTTGGGTTTGTGGGCAGAATGTGAATATCCAGAGTGATTTGTCGATGGTCTGATCTAACCAGCGAGGGATTGACGTCGGGTGTGGAACACTGGTGCATACATGTTGGTGATGACCAGGTCCAATATGTTTGTTCCCTCGGGTGGGGGTGTAGAGCCAGTTGTTCCAGAGCATTTTTGAGTCAAAATTCTAGGAAGTGCTGGGCAAGGGAGTTGAGTACTTTCGAGTAGTTCTCCCAGTTAATGTTTGGGTAGTTGAAATCATCCAGTAGGGGTGTTTGGGCCAGGACCCATATTTTCCAGTGTCTCCGGAAATGTGGAATGTGGGTCCTGGGTCATGGTGGGTGATCTATAGCAAGCTACAATTTGGATTGCAGTGTTCCCCATTGTCAGTTGCACTTGGATGAACTCTGATGCATGCAGATGCTGTACCACAAATACTGGTGGCTTGATAACTCCTTGATGAATATGGATACACCCCCCACCTTTTGTGTTCCAGTCTGGGTTCTGTGGCCGAAAGATGTGGTATGAATTATAGACTGGTGGTGCTGGGGTACTCTCTGGGAGCCTTAAACTGGGTATTTGTTACTGCATTGATATCGATATTCTCCATACTGAGTACCTCAAGTGTGTGCAATTTGAGGTTTAGATTTCTGGTAGCTGATGCTTAATACCCTCAGTTTCACAACTACTTGTGCTATGTACGGTGGTGGGCTTGTCTTATGAACCTTGTCTGAAAGTCCACCTTGCCTAATATCCACCTTTCTACTATTGTATGCAAGCAATGACAGTTGTGCATGTGTACATGTTCTGCAAATGTGT